>NC_091351.1:25569376-25713045 GCF_038502225.1 Cherax quadricarinatus | reverse complement strand
TCACTGAGTAGACATAAAGTAGAGCCTGCAATACCCAGTGCTTGAAGTTTTGCTAAGAGGCCCTGGTGCCACACCCGGTCGAAAGCGCCAGCAATGTCCAGTGCTACAACACAGCTGACTTTGGATTCATCCAGTGACTGGTGCCACTTAGTGGAGAGGTTTAACATCAGATCAGCAGCAGAGTAACCTTTCCTGAAGCCATATTGACCATCACAAAGTAGCGAGTGGTAGTCAAAAAATTCTGTCATTTGTCTTGAGATTATTGTCTCAAGGATCTTACCAGTGATTGACAGGAGTGACACTGGTCAGTAGCTGCTGATTTCTGTTCTGCTCTTCTTTTTGCCTCTTTCCATAGAGAGGACCATTTACACTGCACTAGGCAATGCTGAAAGATGCGAGTTAGAGGTGCTGCTAGCTGGTCTGCACATCTTCTCAGCAATCTGGGGCTCAACTTGTCTGGGCCCACAGCCTTTTCTTGGTCAAGCGATTTAAGAAGGAAATGCACCTCCTCCTGCCTTATTGTCACCTACCTGGAGTTTACGTGGAGAGAGTTTCGGGGGTCAACGCCCCCGCGGCCCGGTCTGTGACCAGGCCTCCTGGTGGATCAGCGCCTGATCAACCAGGCTGTTGCTGCTGGCTGCACGCAAACCAACGTACGAGCCACAGCCCGGCTGATCAGGAACTGACTTTAGGTGCTTGTCCAGTGCCAGCTTGAAGACTGCCAGGGGTCTGTTGGTAATCCCCCTTATGTGTGCTGGGAGGCAGTTGAACAGTCTCGGGCCCCTGACACTTATTGTATGGTCTCTTAACGTGCTAGTGACACCCCTGCTTTTCATTGGGGGGATGGTGCATCGTCTGCCAAGTCTTTTGCTTTCGTAGTGAGTGATTTTCGTGTGCAAGTTCGGTACTAGTCCCTCTAGGATTTTCCAGGTGTATATAATCATGTATCTCTCCCTCCTGCGTTCCAGGGAATACAGGTTTAGAAACCTCAAGCGCTCCCAGTAATTGAGGTGTTTTATCTCCGTTATGCGCGCCGTGAAAGTTCTCTGTACATTTTCTAGGTCGGCAATTTCACCTGCCTTGAAAGGTGCTGTTAGAGTGCAGCAATATTCCAGCCTAGATAGAACAAGTGACCTGAAGAGTGTCATCATGGGCTTGGCCTCCCTAGTTTTGAAGGTTCTCATTATCCATCCTGTCATTTTTCTAGCAGATGCGATTGATACAATGTTATGGTCCTTGAAGGTGAGATCCTCCGACATAATCACTCCCAGGTCTTTGACGTTGGTGTTTCGCTCTATTTTGTGGCCAGAATTTGTTTTGTACTCTGATGAAGATTTAATTTCCTCATGTTTACCATATCTGAGTAATTGAAATTTCTCATCGTTGAACTTCATATTGTTTTCTGCAGCCCACTGAAAGATTTGGTTGATGTCCGCCTGGAGCCTTGCAGTGTCTGCAATGGAAGACACTGTCATGCAGATTCGGGTGTCATCTGCAAAGGAAGACACGGTGCTGTGGCTGACATCCTTGTCTATGTCGGATATGAGGATGAGGAACAAGATGGGAGCTAGTACTGTGCCTTGTGGAACAGAGCTTTTCACCGTAGCTGCCTCGGACTTTACTCTGTTGACGACTACTCTCTGTGTTCTGTTAGTGAGGAAATTATAGATCCATCGACCGACTTTTCCTGTTATTCCTTTAGCGCGCATTTTGTGCGCTATTACGCCATGGTCACACTTGTCGAAGGCTTTTGCAAAGTCTGTATATATTACATCTGCATTCTTTTTGTCTTCTAGTGCATTTAGGACCTTGTCGTAGTGATCCAGTAGTTGAGACAGACAGGAGCGACCTGTTCTAAACCCATGTTGCCCTGGGTTGTGTAACTGATGGGTTTCTAGATGGGTGGTGATCTTGCTTCTTAGGACCCTTTCAAAGATTTTTATGATATGGGATGTTAGTGCTATTGGTCTGTAGTTCTTTGCTGTTGCTTTACTGCCCCCTTTGTGGAGTGGGGCTATGTCTGTTGTTTTTAGTAACTGAGGGACGACCCCCGTGTCCATGCTCCCTCTCCATAGGATGGAAAAGGCTCGTGATAGGGGCTTCTTGCAGTTCTTGATGAACACAGAGTTCCATGAGTCTGGCCCTGGGGCAGAGTGCATGGGCATGTCATTTATCGCCTGTTCGAAGTCATTTGGCGTCAGGATAACATCGGATAGGCTTGTGTTAATCAAATTTTGTGGCTCTCTCATAAAAAATTCATTTTGATCTTCGACTCTCAGTCTGGTTAGCGGCTTGCTAAAAACTGAGTCATATTGGGACTTGAGTAGCTCACTCATTTCCTTGTTGTCATCTGTGTAGGACCCATCTTGTTTAAGTAGGGGCCCAATACTGGACGTTGTTCTCGATTTTGATTTGGCATAGGAGAAGAAATACTTTGGGTTTCTTTCGATTTCATTTATGGCTTTTAGTTCTTCCCGCGATTCCTGACTCCTAAAGGATTCTTTTAGCTTAAGTTCGATGCTTGCTATTTCTCTGACCAGTGTCTCCCTACGCATTTCAGATATATTGACCTCTTTTAGCCGCTCTGTTATTCTTTTCCGTCGCCTGTAAAGGGAGCGCCTGTCTCTTTCTATTTTACATCTACTCCTCCTTTTTCTTAGAGGAATAAGCCTTGTGCATACATCGAGTGCCACCGAGTTAATCTGTTCTAGGCATAAGTTTGGGTCTGTGTTGCTTAGTATATCTTCCCAGCTTATATCGGTTAGGACTTGGTTTACTTGGTCCCACTTTATGTTTTTGTTATTGAAGTTGAATTTGGTGAATGCTCCCTCGTGACTAGTCTCATTATGTCGGTCTGGGGCTCCACGCATACATGTCTGAACCTCAATTATGTTGTGATCTGAGTATATTGTTTTTGATATGGTGACATTTCTTATCAGATCATCATTGTTAGTGAAGATGAGGTCTAGTGTATTCTCCAGTCTAGTAGGCTCTATTATTTGCTGGTTTAAATTGAATTTTGTGCAGAGATTTAAAAGCTCGTGTGAGTGTGAGTTTTCATCAGAGCTGCCTCCTGGTGTTATTACTGCAACAATATTATTTGCTATATTACTCCATTTTAGGTGCCTTAAGTTGAAATCCCCCAGGAGCAAGATGTTGGGTGCAGGAGCTGGAAGATTTTCCAGACAGTGGTCAATTTTTAACAGCTGTTCCTGGAATTGCTGGGATGTTGCATCCGGAGGCTTGTAGACTACCACAATGACTAGGTTTTGGTTCTCGACCTTTACTGCTAAAACTTCCACTACGTCATTTGAGGCATTAAGCAGTTCTGTGCAAACAAGTGACACAGTTCTTGCAGCTAGCCAAGGAGGGTCCCTTGCTGGATCAGGAACTTGCATTTTGGTAGCAAAGTGTTCAGCAAAGATGTCCGCCTTCTCTTGACTACTAGTAGAGGTGGTCCCATCCTGTCGATTTAGAGGTGGAATGAGTTCATCAGGCAGATAACAATATATATAACCATAATTTAAACCTAGAAGATGATTGATCACGTTGACCCTGATCTAAACCTCCATAATCTGACACCCAATCAGAACCTATTGGAAAGTAACTGCCTTTATTACACAGCATCACAAGCCAGCACTATCCTAAACAATGCTAAAAGCCTATCAGTACTTAACTACAACATCAGGTCCTTAAGCAAACACTATGATGGCCTCCTGGCACTCCTTGAATCACTAAAGACACCCTTCTCCTGCATTATTCTTACTGAGACCTGGCTTAAGCAGGACACAATAGATATCTACCCTCTACCAGGATACACAGCAATTCACAACTGCAGACCAAACCAAGTTGGGGTGGTATTGCAATCTATTATTCTAACCAATTATCTTGTATTAGCACCACTTGCTTTAGTGATGAATATCGGGAATACATTTTTGCTAATTTTACTGTAAAAAACCTTAAGACACCTATAACAATCGGTGCCATTTACCGGATACCTCACACAAACATCCCAAATTTCAGTGAGAAATTAAAGTCACTAATAACAAACAGACGAATAAGCACCACCTTCTCTTAGCTGGAGACTTCAACATCAACCTTGGCTTACTAGATGATCAGCCTGTAACTGATTTCATCAACAATATGAACAACACACTTCTCATACCAACAATAACTAAACCAACCAGGCTCACTGAGACAAGTACAACCATAATAGACCACATGGACCAATATACTAGCCCCCCTTAAATCAGGGATAATCACAGATAGCACTACAGACCACTACCCTACCTTCCTCCTGACAAACATTAATAAACCACCACTTGAATACAACAAAGTCTCATTTAGACTCCATGACGAGGCCTCAATAAGGAAGTTCACAACTGACCTAGAGATTGTTGACTGGCCTACAGTTCTCCAAGGCCAATGGTATTGATGACTGGACAGACATTTTTCTTAACAAATTACTTAGACTATACAACAAACATTGTCCTATAAAAACGAAACAGATCACAAACAAACGGCTTGGTTGCCCATGGCTAACCAGCACCATTCTGAAATCCATTGACAAGAAACACCAATATGAAAAGCAATATAGACAGGGCTTAATACACAAAGATATTCTTAAACACTGTTCATCAGTTCTCACCAAAGTAATGAAGAAAGCCAAACAACTATACTACTCCAGTAGATTCACAGACACTAGAGGAGATATAAAAAAGACCTGGAAAACACTCTCTCAGATTCTAGGGACCCACAAACTGAAAAAAACAAGAATATTGTCCTAACTAAACCTAATGAAACACCACTACATCCCACTGACACAGCTAACAAGATAAACGACTTCTTCTCAACCATAGGATCTAATCTTGCCAATAAAATCCCACATACCAATGCCCATGCCGGGGACTACCTAGATGGGAATTTCCCAAATTCCTTCTATCTTGCGGAAGTCACCGAGATTATAAAGTCACTTAAAAACAACTCAGGGAATCTGTCTACTGTCCCACCATTACTGTACAAGCGAGTGGCCCATATCCTTTCGCATGCTATTTCATTACTTTTTAACAAGTCACTAGAAACTAGCACCTTCCCGAAACTACTCAAGATGGTAAGGGTTACACCAATACATAAAGGTGGTGACCCTACAGACTTAAACAACTATAGGCCAATATCAAACTTACCATTGCTATCCAAAATCTTTGAGAAACTCGTGCACAGGAGACTATATTCATTTATAACAGCACAAAACATACTCAACCCCTGCCAATTTGGATTTAGGAAAAATAAAAGCACTAATGATGCAATCATAAATATGCTAGATCTGCTTTACACAGCATTGAAAAATAAGGAATATCCACTAGGAATTTTTATTGACCTAAGAAAAGCTTTTGACACAGTAGACCACGACATCCTACTCCACAAACTTGACCATTACGGTATATGAGGCCATGCGCTTGCTTATTTCAAATCTTACCTTACTAATAGGTATCAGTATGTTACCATTAAAGACACAGCATCAACAACACGGCCACTTGATACTGGAGTTCCGCAGTGATGTGTTCTTGGTCCCCTGCTCTTCCTCATATACGTCAATGATCTTCCAAACGTATCCCAACACTTGAAACCCATTCTCTTTGCTGACGACACGACTTATGTCATCTCTCACCCTAATCTTGCCACCCTCAACACCATTGTTAATGAGGAGCTGATCAAAATATCGACTTGGATGACAGCCAATAAACTTACGCTTAACACTGACAAAACCTACTATATTATGTTTGGTAGCAGAGCAGGAGATGCACAAATTAACATTAAGATCGACAACACTCTAATTACCAGACATAATGAGGGCAAATTCCTAGGCCTATACCTTGACAACAACCTGAATTTCAGCACCCATATCCAACACATAACCAAAAAAGTATCCAAAACAGTTGGGATCCTCTCCAAGATACGATACTATGTGCCGCAAAATGCCCTTCTCACACTATACCACTCACTTATTTACCCATACCTCACCTATGCTATTTGTGCTTGGGGATCAACTGCAGCAACACACCTAAAGCCAATAATAACTCAACAAAAAGCTGCGGTAAGAATAATCACTAAATCCCATCCCTGTCAACACCCCCCCCCCCACTCTTCATAGATCTAAACTTACTCCCTGTTCAGTACATCCACACTTACTACTGTGCAATCTACATCTACAGGACCTTAAACTCCAATATCAACCTTGACCTAAAACGCTTTCTTGATAGTTGTGACAGAACCCACAGGCATAACACCAGACACAAACATCTCTACAACATTCCCCATGTCCGACTAAACCTTTACAAAAATTCAATGTATGTCAAAGGCCCTAAAATCTGGAACACCCTACCTGAGAACTCTAGAACTGCAGATACATTCATCACCTTCAAAACTACCATTAGAAAACATCTTATCTCCCTGATACACCCCATCAACTAACTACACGAATACCACCTGGTGGTTCACACTTACACTCACTCACCCATTTGACCATAAACAGAAATATTAATCTCAATCATAAATTAATGAATCCTATGATACTCCAATACTGAAACTATGTACTGTGCCAAAACAAAAGCATTCACATTGCTAAACTCACAAACTAGTATTTAGTCACTTAGCCATAATACTAACTTACCTCATAATTTTGTAATATTTCAAACTTAAGATTTAATTTAAGTCTGCCCGAAATGCCTAGCCATGCTAGGTGTTCTAGTGGTACACTCTGTAATCATTATTTTACTACATGTAAACCACACAATAACCAAATTCTGTAAACTCAGCATTGTAATCCTTATAGAGAATAAACTTTTAATTTGAATTTGAATTTGAATAATATAATAACTGACTATTTGGCATCATAAAACAGAAGGCGGAGCTTATTCGTAGACTTAGAGCCAATCAGGAACCATCTGGGAACGCTCGGCAGTATTCCCGCTCCAGAGAGTGCCAGGAGAAATCGCTTCATTATTACGCTTATATCAGCTTATATATCAACTCTACAGCTTATTTATGTATCAGAATTAATCTAATATGATATAATAAACACTATAAATAACATACAAACATGTTATGTACTCTAGACTGAATACAATAAGCCATAATATGGCGAAACCATCGGGAATATTTCGATATAAATGAGTGAATCTTCTCATTTCGTATTGACTCAAGAAATCGTAATGACACGATTGCAAACAAACCATACCAGTGAAGGGACTTGAGCTAGAGTTCGTCACGGCCACGCTAGCTGGAGATTCGTCTGTAAAAACTTGCATTTGTGGTCACAGTTATGCCTGTGCTAACCTTCCTATGGTGTAGAAATATACCTAGTTGGATGAATCTTATTGTGGCTAGCTGGTCTAGTGGCTAACGCGACGGGCTGGAGTTTTGAGACTCTATGACCGCGGGTTCAATCCCGGCCGGGGGTATGGCTCATTTCGTATTCTTTGGTCGCTGAGTAAGAGAAAACGGTGTTTTGAAGAGGATAACTGCACTAGAACATCAGTTTACTAAGAAATACACCCAAACAAAAGTGATTTTCGCGAAAAAAAAAAAATCGAGACGGTGGGCCGGCCGGCGCTCCCGGTAATATCTCGGAAGTAACTTATTCACTTATTGTACATCGTTCTGCCTTTATTACTTAATTAAATGGAATAATATTCACAGAAATTGTAGAATAATGATTTCTCTAATTAACATCACTCAATTTTTGGAAATATTCCAAATACTTTGGGAGTTATGTGGGAGTAAAGGGCAGATTTTTTGCAACATTCCAAGAACTAACAAGCTTTATTTCTTGTGAAATAAATTTAGATAAGTTATTTTAGAGGACAGGTAGCTTATAAAATTCGTATAAGCATTGTTCTCTCGGCACTAAGTGTCCAAACAACCTTACGTCGTCCCATATAGGAATAAATCGCCCCCCAAGGGCATTTTCAGTAAATCAGTCCTTTTTCAGTGTTTTCTCAGTTGTTGTTTGAGGTATATTTTTGATAAACATTTTTAACAAAGAGTGAAAACACTTTGTCTTGTGCACCAAAACTGGAGGAATTCGGACGGTAAACAAAAGAGCTACAATTTTTTGGCCGACGGCCCTGTGAAGCTATTTAAACCCAGAATTTTCTTATACCTTTTATATAGCCCGTTATTTTGCCATTAAAAACAGATATTGAAGTCTCCTAGTATTACTGTCTCGCAATTGTTTTCCAGTCCGGACAAGACTCGAAAAGTCTGCTATGAACCGGTGATGGGTGGGAGGGCGATAACTAGTTCCTACTAAGATGGGTTTGGTCTTGGGAAGCAACACTTCAAACCATAGAATCTCCAGTTTATTGTCATTTAAACCAGGTCTTGGATTATAGGGCAAGTCATTTCTTATGTAGGCACATACCCCACCACTTTTTCTATTCCTATCTAAGCGTTTTATATTGTAACCCATTTTGACCTCGTCATCAGTCACAGTATCATCCAGAGATTATCCTAATCTCTGCCATTTTTGGAAAAAGTGTTCTCGCATTGACATGAACAAGGTGAAGGCCTGTTTCATAAAACAATCATAAGCATCAATATCATCATCATCATCATCAATAGGTTACTAGTAGAATTACAGTAAATCAACCATTCAAATCACATTATGAAGCTCTGTGTAGTCTGCAGTCAATCAAACAAACGGGCTTCCGCATGGATAAATTGTCATTTTTGTGAAAATTGGTGTCACGCCCCTTGTGCAGATATCCAAGAACTATCTACAAGCAGTATTAAATCAGGGAAGTGTTTTTGGGTATGCCCAAATGAGATAAATCTGTGGACTAAAATCACATTGGTATTAAAAGAGGATAACATCAAAGCAGCCTTCATAGACAACCTGGAATCATTCTATAACAGATGGGAAAATAAAAAGTCTGGGCTGGATGGTATCACCCTTGGTGCTGGCCATGTAGTTAGAAACTGTAAGGCTGGAGGTGATGTCCTGGTAGTCAGTAAATGTGGGGCTGATAGTGCTGTCCTGGTAGACAGCAATGGTGAAGCTGGAGGTGCTGTCCTGGGAGACAGTAATGGTGAAGCTGGAGATTTTGTCAAGGTAGTCAGGAAATATACGCAGGAGGGAATGCATGTAAATGGCATCATGGGAGACAGGAGCTGTAGTGGGGAAAAAAGTGTACTCATGGACAAGATAAAACCAGTACTACAAACTAGTAATACCACAGGAAATAGCAAACAAGAGGACTCCACTAGCAATAGTGAGGATATATTACCAAAAATCTGGTTGGAGCTCCATTGTTGGTGCTAGGGAGGATAGGAATAAGACAGGTAAACATGCACCAACAGGGAATACAGTCACAGAAACCCAAGGCAAACGGAAACCAAGCCTGTGCACATACTATGCACTTGGTATCTGCAGGCATGGGAAATCTGGAAAAACAGATGGGACGTGCAACTATGACCACCCTAGAAAATGCCGTGCCCATATAACAACGGGAAAATGTAAACTCCCTTCCTGTAAGCTTTTTCACCCTGAAATGTGTCCCTCTTCAGTACAGGAAAGACTGTGCTATAACTTAAATTGCCAGGCACACCATCTAAAGGGGACAAAAAGATACAAAACATCCAGGCCATGAGAAAACCTGGGTAGCCACAGCCACTCAAGAGGGAGAGGTTTTTTTAGTGCCAGGAAGGAAAAAAAAATGGCAGGAAATGGCGGAAATCGTACACCAAATCCAGTCATTAATGGAGTGGAACCACAGTCGATGGCCTCCACTCCAAACCAACAGATACAGATACTAATGCCGGAAAAAAAAGTCCTCCCCCCCAGTACCAACAATACCACCAGTCCGATGACATTCTTCTTTGCAAATATACAGGGTCTAAAGCCAGCAACGAACAACAAAATACCTTTCATCCATGGACTGCTTGCTGAGGCAAAGGCAATGTTCGCGGCCTTCGCACAGACCCACATAAAGGATCACTTGGACCACGAAATATGGATCCCAGGTTACAACCAATACAGATGTGACAGAGTGAACAGGCAAAAAAGAAGGGGGGGGGGTTGGCCTCTACATCGCAGAGTCATTTGTTTGTACAGAACTGCTTAATGCCTCAAATGATGAAGTGGAAGTTTTAGCAGTAAAGATCGAGAACCATAACCTAGTCATTGTGGCAGTCTACAAGCCTCCGGATGCAATGTCCCAGCAATTCCAGGAACAGCTCTTAAAAATTGACCACTGTCTGGGAAATCTGCCAGCTCCTGCCCCCAACATTTTGCTCCTGGGGGATTTCAACTTAAGGCACCTAAAATGGAGGAATATAGCAAATAATGTTGTTGCAGTGATAACACCAGGAGGCAGCTCTGACGAGAACTCACACACACACGGCTTTTAAATCTCTGCACAAAATTCAATTTAAACCAGCAAATAATAGAGCCTACTAGACTGGAGAATACACTAGACCTCATCTTCACTAACAATGATGATATGATACGAAATATCACCATATCAAAAACAATATACTCAGATCACAACATAATCGAGGTTCAGACATGTATGCATAGAGCCCCAGACCGACATAATGAAATTAGTCACGAGGGAGCATTCACCAAATTCAACTTCAATAACAAAAACATAAAGTGGGACCAAGTAAACCAAGTCCTAACCGATATAAGCTGGGAAGATAGACTAAGCAACACAGACCCCAACTTATGCCTAGAACAGATTAACTCGGTGGCACTCGATGTATGCACAAGGCTTATTCCTCTAAGAAAAAGGAGGAGTAGATGTAAAATAGAAAGAGACAGGCGCTCCCTTTACAGGCGACGGAAAAGAATAACAGCGGCTAAAAGAGGCCAATATATCTGAAATGCGTAGGGAGTCACTGGACAGAGAAATAGAAAACATCGAACTTAAGCTAAAGGAATCTTATAGGAGTCAGGAATCGCGGGAAGAACTAAAAGCCATAAATGAAATCGAAAGAAACCCAAAGTATTTCTTCTCCTATGCCAAATCAAAGTCGAGAACAACGTCCAGTATTGGGCCCCTACTTAAACAAGATGGGTCCTACACAGAAGACAGCAAGGAAATGAGTGAGCTACTCAAGTCCCAATATGACTCAGTTTTTAGCAAGCTGCTAACCAGACTGAGAGTCTAAGATCAAAATGAATTTTTTATGAGAGAGCCACAGAATTTGGTTAACACAAGCCTATCTGATGTTATCCTGACGCCAAATGACTTCGAACAGGCGATAAATGACATGCCCATGCACTCTGCTCCAGGGCCAGACTCATGGAACTCCGTGTTCATCAAGAACTGCAAGAAGCCCCTATCACGTGCTTTTACCATCCTATGGAGAGGGAGCATGGACACGGGGGTCGTCCCACAGTAACTAAAAACAACAGACATAGCCCCACTCCACAAAGGGGGCAGTAAAGCAATAGCAAAGAACTACAGATCGATAGCACTAACATCCCATATCATAAAATTCTTTGAAAGGGTCCTAAGAAGCAAGATCGCCACCCATCTAGAAACCCATCAGTTACACAACCCAGGGCAACATGGGTTTAGAACAGGTCGCTCCTGTCTGTCTCAACTATTGGATCACTACGACAACGTCATAGAAGCACTAGAAGACAAAAAGAATGCAGATGTAATATATACAGACTTTGCAAAAGCCTTCGACAAGTGTGACCATGGTGTAATAGCGTACAAAATGCGTGCTAGATAAGATTTCGTTCGGATTTTTAACCCCGGAGGGTTAGCCACCCAGGATAACCCAAGAAAGTCAGTGCATCATCGAGGACTGTCTAATTTATTTCCATTGGGGTCTTTAATATTGTCCCCCAGGATGCCACCCACACAAATCGACTAACACCAAGGTACCTATTTGCTGCTAGGTGAACAGGACAACAGGTGTAAGGAAACGTGTCGAAATGTTTCCACCAGCTGGAGAATCGAACCCGGGCCCTCCGTGTGTGAAGCGGGAGCTTTAGTCACCAGGCCACCGGGCCACCGGTGGAAAAGTTTGTAGATGGATCTATAATTTCCTCACAAACAGAACACGAAGAGTAGTAGTCAACAGAGTAAAGTCCGACGCAGCTACGGAGAAAAGCTCTGTTCCACAAGGCACAGTACTCGCTCCCATCTTGTTTCTCATCCTCATATAAGTAAGTAAGACAAGGATGTCAGCCACAGCACCGTGTCTTCCTTTGCAGATGACACCCGAATCTGCATGACAGTGTCTTCCATTGCAGACACTGCAAGGCTCCTGGAGTTTACCTGGAGTTTACCTGGAGAGAGTTCCGGGGGTCAACGCCCCCACGGCCCGGTCTGTGACCAGGCCTCCTGGTGGATCAGAGCCTGATCAACCAGGCTGTTGCTGCTGGCTGCACGCAAACCAACGTACGAGCCACAGCCCGGCTGATCAGGAACTGACTTTAGGTGCTTGTCCAGTGCCAGCTTGAAGACTGCCAGGGGTCTGTTGGTAATCCCCCTCATGTGTGCTGGGAGGCAGTTGAACAGTCTCGGGCCCCTGACACTTATTGTATGGTCTCTTAACGTGCTAGTGACACCCCTGCTTTTCATTGGGGGATGGTGCATCGTCTGCCAAGTCTTTTGCTTTCGTATTGAGTGATTTTCGTGTGCAAGTTCGGTACTAGTCCCTCTAGGATTTTCCAGGTGTATATAATCATGTATCTCTCCCTCCTGCGTTCCAGGGAATACAGGTTTAGGAACCTCAAGCGCTCCCAGTAATTGAGGTGTTTTATCTCCGTTATGCGCGCCGTGAAAGTTCTCTGTACATTTTCTAGGTTGGCAATTTCACCTGCCTTGAAAGGTGCTGTTAATGTGCAGCAATATTCCAGCCTAGATAGAACAAGTGACCTGAAGAGTGTCATCATGGGCTTGGCCTCCCTAGTTTTGAAGGTTCTCATTATCTATCCTGTCATTTTTCTAGCAGATGCGATTGATACAATGTTATGGTCCTTGAAGGTGAGATCCTCCGACATGATCACTCCCAGGTCTTTGACGTTGGTGTTTCGCTCTATTTTGTGGCCAGAATTTGTTTTGTACTCTGATGAAGATTTAATTTCCTCATGTTTACCATATCTGAGTAATTGAAATTTCTCATCGTTGAACTTCATATTGTTTTCTGCAGCCCACTGAAAGATTTGGTTGATGTCCGCCTGGAGCCTTGCAGTGTCTGCAATGGAAGACACTGTAATGCAGATTCGGGTGTCATCTGCAAAGGAAGACACGGTGCTGTGGCTGACATCCTTGTCTATGTCGGATATGAAGATGAGGAACAAGATGGGAGCGAGTACTGTGCCTTGTGGAACAGAGCTTTTCACCGTAGCTGCCTCGGACTTTACTCTGTTGACGACTACTCTCTGTGTTCTGTTAGTGAGGAAATTATAGATCCATCGACCGACTTTTCCTGTTATTCCTTTAGCACGCATTTTGTGTGCTATTATGCCATGGTCACACTTGTCGAAGGCTTTTGCAAAGTCTGTATATATTACATCTGCATTCTTTTTGTCTTCTAGTGCATTTAGGACCTTGTTGTAGTGATCCAATAGTTGAGACAGACAGGAGCGACCTGTTCTAAACCCATGTTGCCCTGGGTTGTGTAACTGATGGGTTTCTAGATGGGTGGTGATCTTGCTTCTTAGGACCCTTTCAAAGATTTTTATGATATGGGATGTTAGTGCTGTTGGTCTGTAGTTCTTTGCTGTTGCTTTACTGCCCCCTTTGTGGAGTGGGGCTATGTCTGTTGTTTTTAGTAACTGTGGGACAACCCCCGTGTCCATCCTCCCTCTCCACAGGATGGAAAAGGCTCATGATAGGGGCTTCTTGCAGTTCTTGATGAACACAGAGTTACATGAGTCTGGCCCTGGGGCAGAGTGCATGGGCATGTCATTTATCGCCTGTTCGAAGTCATTTGGCGTCAGAATAACATCGGATAGGCTTGTGTTAATCAAATTTTGTGGCTCTCTCATAAAAAATTCATTTTGATCTTCGACTCTCAGTCTGGTTAGCGGCTTGTTAAAAACTGAGTCATACTGGGACTTGAGTAGCTCACTCATTTCCTTGCTGTCATATGTGTAGGACCCATCTTGTTTAAGTAGGGGCCCAATACTGGACGTTGTTCTCGATTTTGATTTGGCATAGGAGAAGAAATACTTTGGGTTTCTTTCGATTTCATTTATGGCTTTTAGTTCTTCCCGCGATTCCTGACTCCTAAAGGATTCTTTTAGCTTAAGTTCGATGCTTGCTATTTCTCTGACCAGTGTCTCCCTACGCATTTCAGATATATTGACCTCTTTTAGCCGCTCTGTTATTCTTTTCCGTCGCCTGTAAAGGGAGCGCCTGTCTCTTTCTATTTTACATCTACTCCTCCTTTTTCTTAGAGGAATAAGCCTTGTGCATACATCGAGTGCCACCGAGTTAATCTGTTCTAGGCATAAGTTGGGGTCTGTGTTGCTTAGTATATCTTCCCAGCTTATATCGGTTAGGACTTGGTTTACTTGGTCCCACTTTATGTTTTTGTTATTGAAGTTGAATTTGGTGAATGCTCCCTCGTGACTAGTCTCATTATGTCGGTCTGGGGCTCCACGCATACATGTCTGAACCTCAATTATGTTGTGATCTGAGTGTATTGTTTTTGATATGGTGACATTTCTTATCAGATCATCATTGTTAGTGAAGATGAGGTCTAGTGTATTCTCCAGTCTAGTAGGCTCTATTATTTGCTGGTTTAAATTGAATTTTGTGCAGAGATTTAAAAGCTCGTGTGAGTGTGAGCTTTCATCAGAGCTGCCTCCTGGTGTTATTACTGCAACAATATTATTTGCTATATTCCTCCATTTTAGGTGCCTTAAGTTGAAATCCCCCAGGAGCAAGATGTTGGGTGCAGGAGCTGGAAGATTTTCCAGACAGTGATCAATTTTTAACAGCTGTTCCTGGAATTGCTGGGGTGTTGCATCCGGAGGCTTGTAGACTACCACAATGACTAGGTTTTGGTTCTCGACCTTTACTGCTAAAACTTCCACTACATCATTTGAGGCATTAAGCAGTTCTGTGCAAACAAGTGACTCTTCAATGTACAGGCCAACCCCCTCCTTTTGCCTGTTCACTCTGTCACATCTGTATAGGTTGTAACCTGGGATCCATATTTCGTTGTCCAAGTGATCCTTTATGTGGGTCTCAGTGAAAGCCGCGAACATTGCCTTTGCCTCTGCAACCAGTCCACGGATGAAAGGTATTTTGTTGTTTGTTGCTGGCTTTAGACCCTGTATATTTGCAAAGAAGAATGTTATCGGACTGGTGGTATTGTTGGTACTGGGGGGGGGGATTTTTTTTCCGGCATTAGTATCTGTATCTGTTGGTTTGGAGTGGAGGCCATCGACTGTGCTTCCACTCCAGGAATGACTGGATTTGGTGTACGATTTCTGCCATTTCCTGCCAGTTTTTTTTCCTTCCTGGCACTAAAAAACCTCTCCCTCTTGAGTGGTTGTGGCTACCCAGGTTTTCCCATGGCCTGGATGTTTTGTATCTTTTTGTCCCCTTTAGATGGTATGCCTGGCAATTTAAGTTATAGCACAGTCTTTCCTGTACTGAAGAGGTACACAGTTCAGGGTGAAAAAGCTTACAGGAAGGGAGTTTGCATTTTCCTGTTGTCATATGTGCATGGCATTTTCTAGGGTGGTCATAGTTGCACGTCCCATCTGTTTTTCCAGATTTCCCATGCCAGCAGATACCAAGTGCATAGTATGTGCACAGGCTTGGTTTCCGTTTGCCTTGGGTTTCTGTGACTGTATTCCCTGTTGGTGCATGTTTCCCTGTCTTACTTCTATCATCCCTAGCAACAAAAATGGAGCTCCCACCAGTTGTTTTTGGTAATATAGCCTCACTATTGCTAGTGGAGTCCTCTTGTTTGCTATTTCCTGCGGTATTTCTAGTTTGCAATATTGGTTTTATCTTATCTTTGACTACACTTGTTTCCCTACTATGGCTCCTGTCCCCTATGAGGTCATTTATATGTATTCCTTCCTGCGTATAATTCCCGACTACCTGGACAAAATCTCCAGCTTCACCAACCAAATCTTTCAGTGGGCTGCAGAAAACAATATGAAGTTCAACGATGAGAAATTTCAATTACTCCTATATGGTAAACACGAGCAAATTAAAATTTCATCATATTACAAAACAAATTCTGGCCACAAAATAGAGCGAAACACCAACTTCAAAGACCTGGGAGTGATCATGTCGGAGGATCTCACCTTCAAGGACCATAACATTGTATCAATCACAGCTGCTAGAAAAATGACAGGATGGATAATGAGAACCTTCAAAACTAGGGATGCCAAGTCCATGATTACACTCTTCAAGTCACTTGTTCTATCTAGGCTGGAATATTGCTGCACACTAACAGCACCTTACAAGGCAGGTGAAATTGCTGACCTAGAAAATGTACAGAGAACCTTCATGGCGCGCATAACAGAGATAAAACACCTCAATTACTGGAAGCACCTGAATTTCCTGAACCTGTACTCCCTGGAACGCAGGCTGGAGAGATACATGATTATATACACCTGGAAAATCCTAGAGGGACTAGTACCGAACTTGCACACGAAAATCACTCACAACGAAAGCAAAAGACTTGGCAAACGATGCAACATCCCCCCAGTGAAAAGCAGGGGTGTCACTAGCACGTTAAGAGACCATACAATAAGTGTCAGGGGCCCGGGACTGTTCAACTGCCTCCCAGCATACTTAAGGGGGATTACCAATAGACCCCTGGCAGTCTTCAAGCAGGCACTGGACAAGCACCTAAAGTCGGTACCTGACCAGCCGGGTTGTGGCTCGTACGTTGGTTTGCGTGCGGCCAGCAGTAACAGCCTGGTTGATCAGGCTCTGATCCACCAGGAGGCCTGGTCTCAGACCGGGCCGCGGGGGCGTTGACCCCCGGAACTCTCTCCAGGTAAACTCCAGGTAATGCCATCATTGCTAAAGGATAACTGTGCCAAAGTGGATTTGTTACAAATATAATGAAATCTGGTTTCATTACCATAATCGAACACATATCCATTATGCACCCACCTCAATTATTGGGAGCGCTTGAGGTTCCTAAACCTGTATTCCCTGGAACGCAGGAGGGAGAGATACATGATTATATACACCTGGAAAATCCTAGAGGGACTAGTACCGAACTTGCACACGAAAATCACTCACTACGAAAGCAAAAGACTTGGCAGACGATGCACCATCCCCCCAATGAAAAGCAGGGGTGTCACTAGCACGTTAAGAGACCATACAATAAGTGTCAGGGGCCCGAGACTGTTCAACTGCCTCCCAGCACACATAAGGGGGATTACCAACAGACCCCTGGCAGTCTTCAAGCTGGCACTGGACAAGCACCTAAAGTCAGTTCCGGATCAGCCGGGCTGTGGCTCGTATGTTGGTTTGCGTGCAGGCAGCAGCAACAGGCTGGTTGATCAGGCTCTGATCCACCAGGAGGCCTGGTCTCAGACCGGGCCGCGGGGGCGTTGACCCCCGGAACTCTCTCCAGGTAAACTCCAGGTAATGCCATCATTGATAAAGGATAACTGTGCCAAAGTGGATTTGTTACAAATATAATGAAATCTGGTTTCATTACCATAATCGAACACATATCCATTATGCACCCACCCTTTACACAGTTTACATTAGGTATATTTACTTTTCATTTCTCGTACCTTAGTACAGTATATACATTTCTGGTGGTGTCTGAGATTATAAGAAAGGTTCTAACGTCTCACATTGATCTATGTATGGATTAAATATTGAGTTAAAGTTATCATTCCTAGCTACTAGACAGTTATTATCACCGTCACTTATCTGTCTGTTTTGTACCTGTACCATAGTTTGAGGTCCTGGATTAATTTGGATATCACCACTTAATAACGCCACTAAAAGAGCTATTTTATAGTTTAATATGTTTATTATGCACACCATACCCATCCTGTGGGCGTTAGTCAAAAGATTACAGAGGTATATAATAGGTGCAGGAACTGGGCCCCATAGTTTGATAGGTGAACAAGTTACAAAGGTAATGAACTACATGTAGATCTGGTCACCATTATGACAAGTTACAAAGGAATTTACAGATCACAGAGGTACATAATGGGTCCAGGGACTGGGCCCCAAAGTAAAAGAGCAGTGCACCACTGTTTTTGTTTGGGTATGTTATGTTGCCATACCTTGCAGCGATAGTGACATTTATGTTTCTGGTAGGATGGCAACTGTTGGGCTTTCACTGTCCAGGGTGCTATTACCCCAGTCGCCTTTTCCAGTCTCCATGACCTATTTCCTTCTTCAGAGAATTGCAGGATAAGGATAAATATAATTATGGCAGCATGTACCCCACTAACGCCTGCCATCTTCACTCTTTTTATCACATTACAACATTTTTTTGTTTAGAAACCACTGATCGCTATCAGTCACCTATAATAATAATAATAATAATAATAATAATAATAGTTTATTAAGACATGATACATAGTTGTACAAGGTATTATTCAAATTCAAATTCAAATTCAAAGTTTATTCTCTATAAGGATTACAATGCTGAGTTTACAGAAATTTGGTTATTGTTTGGTTTACATGTAGTAAAATTGTGATTACAGAGTGTACCACTAGAACGCTTAGCATGGCTAGGCATTTCGGGCATACTTAGTTTTATTCTTAATTGTAAAATATTACAAATTATGAGGTAAGTTGGTATTATGGCTAAGTGACTAAATACTAGTTTGTGAGTTTAGCAATATGAATGCTTTTGTTTTGGCACAGTACATAGTTTCAGTATTGGAGTATCACAGGATTCATTATTTTAAGACTGAGATTAATATTTCTGTTTATGGTCAAATGAGTGAGCGAGTGTAAGTGTGAACCACCAGGTGGTATTCGTGTAGTTAGTTGACGGGGTGTATCAGGGAGATAAGATGTTTTCTAATGGTAGTTTTGAAGGTGATGAATGTGTCTGCAGTTCTAGAGTTCTCAGGTAGGGTATTCCAGATTTTAGGGCCTTTGACATACATTGAATTTTTGTAAAGGTTTAGTCGGACACGGGGAATGTCGTAGAGATGTTTGTTTCTGGTGTTATGCCTGTGGGTTCTGTCACAACTATCAAGAAAGCATTTTAGGTCAAGGTTGATATTAGAGTTTAAGGCCCTGTAGATATAGATTGCACAGTAGTAAGTGTGGATGTACTGAACTGGGAGTAAGTTTAGATCTTTGAAGAGTGGGGGGGTGTGTTGCCAGGGATGAGATTTAGTGATTATTCTTACTGCAGCTTTTTGTTGGGTTATTATTGGCTTTAGGTGTGTTGCTGCCTGGAGTTTACCTGGAGAGAGTTCCGGGGGTCAACGCCCCCGCGGCCCGGTCTGAGACCAGGCCTCCTGGTTATGCGCGCCGTGAAAGTTCTCTGTACATTTTCTAGGTCGGCAATTTCACCTGCCTTGAAAGGTGCTGTTAGTGTGCAGCAATATTCCAGCCTAGATAGAACAAGTGACCTGAAGAGTGTCATCATGGGCTTGGCCTCCCTAGTTTTGAAGGTTCTCATTATCCATCCTGTCATTTTTCTAGCAGATGCGATTGATACAATGTTATGGTCCTTGAAGGTGAGATCCTCCGACATGATCACTCCCAGGTCTTTGACGTTGGTGTTTCGCTCTATTTTGTGGCCAGAATTTGTTTTGTACTCTGATGAAGATTTAATTTCCTCATGTTTACCATATCTGAGTAATTGAAATTTCTCATCGTTGAACTTCATATTGTTTTCTGCAGCCCACTGAAAGATTTGGTTGATGTCTGCCTGGAGCTTTGCAGTGTCTGCAATGGAAGACACTGTCATGCAGATTCGGGTGTCATCTGCAAAGGAAGACACGGTGCTGTGGCTGACACTGCAGTTGATCCCCAAGCACAAATAGCATAGGTGAGGTATGGATAAATAAGTGAGTGGTATAGTGTGAGAAGGGCATTTTGCGGCACGTAGTATCGTATCTTGGAGAGGCTCCCAACCGTTTTGGATACTTTTTTGGCTATATGCTGGATATGGGTGCTGAAATTCAGGTTGTTGTCAAGGTATAAGCCTAGGAATTTTCCCCCATTATTTCTGGTAATTAGAGTGTTGTCAATCTTAATGTTAATTTGTGCATCTCCTGCTCTGCTACCAAACATAATATAGTAAGTTTTGTCAGTGTTAAGCGTAAGTTTATTGGCTGTCATCCAAGTCGATATTTTAATCAGCTCCTCATTCACAATGGTGTTGAGGGTGGCAAGATTAGGGTGAGAGATGACATAAGTCGTGTCATCAGCAAAGAGAATGGGTTTCAGGTGTTGGGATACGTTTGGAAGGTCATTGATGTATATGAGGAAGAGCAGGGGACCAAGGACACTTCCCTGGGGAACTCCAGTATCAAGTGGCCGTGTTGCTGGTGCTGTGTCTTTAATGGTGACGTACTGATACCTATTAGTAATGTAAGATTTGAAATAAGCAAGCGCATGGCCTCTTATACCGTAGTGGTCAAGTTTGTGGAGTAGGATTTCGTGGTTTACTGTGTCAAAAGCTTTTCTTAGGTCAATAAAAATTCCTAGTGGATATTCCTTATTTTCCAATGCTGTGTAAAGCAGATCTAGCATTTTTATGATTGCATCATTACCTGGAGTTTACCTGGAGAGAGTTTCGGGGGTCAACGCCCCCGCGGCCCGGTCTGTGACCAGGCCTCCTGGTGGATCAGCGCCTGATCAACCAGGCTGTTGCTGCTGGCTGCACGCAAACCAACGTACGAGCCACAGCCCGGCTGATCAGGAACTGACTTTAGGTGCTTGTCCAGTGCCAGCTTGAAGACTGCCAGGGGTCTGTTGGTAATCCCCCTTATGTGTGCTGGGAGGCAGTTGAACAGTCTCGGGCCCCTGACCCTTATTGTATGGTCTCTTAACGTGCTAGTGACACCCCTGCTTTTCATTGGGGGGATGGTGCATCGTCTGCCAAGTCTTTTGCTTTCGTAGTGAGTGATTTTCGTGTGCAAGTTCGGTACTAGTCCCTCTAGGATTTTCCAGGTGTATATAATCATGTATCTCTCCCTCCTGCGTTCCAGGGAATACAGGTTTAGAAACCTCAAGCGCTCCCAGTAATTGAGGTGTTTTATCTCCGTTATGCGCGCCGTGAAAGTTCTCTGTACATTTTCTAGGTCGGCAATTTCACCTGCCTTGAAAGGTGCTGTTAGAGTGCAGCAATATTCCAGCCTAGATAGAACAAGTGACCTGAAGAGTGTCATCATTAGTGCTTTTATTTTTCCTGAATCCAAACTGGCAGGGGTTGAGTATGTTTTGAGCCGTTATAAATGAATACAGTCTCCTGTGCACGAGTTTCTCAAAGATTTTGGATAGCAATGGTAAGTTAGATATTGGCCTATAGTTGTTTAAGTCTGTAGGGTCACCACCTTTATGTATTGGTGTAACCCTTGCCATCTTGAGTAGTTTCGGGAAGGTGCTAGTCTCTATTGACTTGTTAAAAAGTAATGAAATAGCATGCAAAAGGACATGGGCCGCTCGCTTGTACAGTAATGGTGGGACATGAGACAGATTCCCCGAGTTATTTTTAAGTGACTTTATGATCTCAATGACTTCCGTGGGCTCAGTTGGTGCAAGATAGAAGGAATTAGGGAAATTTCCATCTAGGTAGTCCCCGGTATGGGCATTGGTATGTGGGATTTTACTGGCGAGATTAGATCCTATGTTTGAGAAGAAGTCGTTTATCTTGTTAGCTGTGTCAGTGGGATGTAGTGGTGTTTCATTAGGTTTAGTTAGGACAATATTCTTGGTTTTTCTCAGTTTGTGGGTCCCTAGAATCTGAGAGAGTGTTTTCCAGGTCTTTTTTATATCTCCTCTAGTTAGTTAGTTTAATATGTTTATTATGCACCCCATACCCATCCTGTGGGCGGTAGTCAAAAGATTACAGAGGTACATAATTGGTCCAGGGACTGGGCCTCAAAGTTTTGATAGCTGAGCAAGTTACAGAGGTAATGAATTCACAATTTACAAAGGTAATGAACTCACAATTTACAAAGGTAATGAACTCCAGGTAGGTCTAGTCACAATCATGACAAGTTACAAAGGTATGTACAGATTACAGAGGTACACAATGGGTCCAGGGACCGGGCTCCAAAGTTTTGATGGCTGAACTAGGTACAAGGTAATGAACTCACAAGTTACAAAGGTAATGAACTCACAAGTTACAAAGGTAATGAATACTGTAAGAATGGTTACTTACGTTTATACATGGCTGCAATCATGAACAAATTTTAGAGTAATGAGCAATTCACACTTCGACACCCGGTCACAACTGTAGTGAGTTATTGGTGCAAATGTTGATTGCCGAGTCTCTCTCTCTCACACACACACACACACACACATACAAATTCATACACACACACACATAAACACACACACACACACACACACACACACACACACACACACACACACACACACACACACACACACAAACTCATACACACACACGCACACACACTCATACACACACACACACACTCATACACACACACACACTCATACACACACACACACTCATACTCTCACACACACACACACACACACACACACACACACACACACACGAGCGGGGTCCCACAGGGGTCGGTCCTAGGACCAGTGCTATTTTTGGTATATGTGAACGACATGACGGAAGGGTTAGACTCAGAAGTGTCCCTGTTTGCAGATGATGTGAAGTTAATGAGGAGAATTAAATCTGATGAGGACCAGGCAGGACTTCAAAGAGACCTGGACAGACTGGACACCTGGTCCAGCAAATGGCTTCTCGAATCTAATCCTGCCAAATGCAAAGTCATGAAGATAGGGGAAGGGCACAGAAGACCACAGACAGAGTATAGGCTAGGTGGCCAAAGACTGCAAACCTCACTCAAGGAGAAAGATCTTGGGGTGAGTATAACACCGAGCATGTCTCCGGAAGCACACATCAATCAGATAACTGCTGCAGCATATGGGCGCCTGGCAAACCTGAGAACAGCATTCCGACACCTTAGTAAGGAATCATTCAAGACACTGTACACCGTGTATGTCAGGCCCATACTGGAGTATGCAGCACCTGTTTGGAACCCGCACTTGATAAAGCACGTCAAGAAACTAGAGAAAGTACAAAGGTTTGCAACAAGGTTAGTTCCAGAGCTAAGGGGAATGTCCTATGAAGAAAGATTAAGGGAAATCGGCCTGACGACACTGGAGGACAGGAGGGTCAGGGGAGACATGATAACGACATATAAAATACTGCGTGGAATAGACAAGGTGGACAAGGACAGGATGTTCCAGGGAGGGGACACAGAAACAAGAGGCCACAATTGGAAGTTGAAGACACAAATGAGTCAGAGAGATAGTAGGAAGTATTTCTTCAGTCATAGAGTTGTAAGGCAGTGGAATAGCCTAGAAAATGACGTAGTGGAGGCAGGAACCATACACAGTTTTAAGACGAGGTTTGATAAAGCTCATGGAGCGGGGAGAGAGAGGGTCTAGTAGCAACCGGTGAAGAGGCGGGGCCAGGAGCTAGGACTCGACCCCTGCAACCACAAATAGGTGAGTACAAATAGGTGAGTACACACACACACACACACACACTCACTCACACACTCACACACATACACACAAACACACACACACACACACACACACACACACACACACACACACACACACACACACACACACACACACACACACACACACAAACACACACACATGCACACATGTGGTAATGCTTTATTTACAGCTAGCAAAGTCAGGGTATTTCTCCAGAATGGTCTGCAATATACCACTGTGGATAAAATACTTTGCCATTTCTTGAACATTTCTGAGTGAGTTGTTTCTAAATTCATTAATTTTATCGCACTCCAGTACATAATGACGCAAGGTGTGACAATAGTCCATCTGGCAAAGTTTACATTTCGTTTGGTCTTCATCTGGTGGTGGTGATTTAACCTGCCAAAGATACTTGTAACCCAGCCGGAGCCGGGCGGTAGTGACATCCAAGAGTCTGCTTATTTTGTTGGATGCACCATAGACATGTGGCTCCTCCTGCATGATAGAGTGATGATAGATGGACTCACTGGTGTCAATCTCCCTGAGCCTTAAGTCCATAATATTCAGTTGAAGTTCTTTTCGTATTATTGTTCTCAAACTACTACCTGACAAGCCAAGATTGTAATCTACTCCCTCTTTGAAAGCATACAGCTTAGCCAATTTATCAGTTCTATCATGCATCTGAAGACCAATGTGAGATGGAATCCACAGCATGTGCACTCTGACTCCACTGTCCACAATCCTACCATACCTGTGTCTGGCTTCTGACACAAGCATGCCACAATTTATGCTTAATGAGTTGAGAGCATTTATGGATGACAGAGAATCAGTTACAATTAAACTGTCAATCTTTGATACATAGATGCATTTCAGTGCAAGGAGTATGGCAAACAGTTCTGTCTGAAGGGTAGAGGCCCAATTATTGATGCGTGCTCCAATTTCTTTAAGAGAGCCATCACTCTGTACGACAACAGCAGCACTACCAGCTGCACCAGTGGATTGGTGAACAGAACCATCAACGTAAATAATTTGCGAGAGTGTGTGCTGTGTGACTAAGTTATCAATACAGCTTAAGGCCTCATGTTTGGCTTCAAGGCGAAGTTTTGGTTGTGATTTAAGAAGTAGTTTGGGGGGAAATGGAGGAATGGTAGTTTGGAATGGGGTAATATTCCATGGAGCGGAGAAGTGCCGCTGTTGCCTTACTTGACATAGATCATGTATCTGATTCATGCGGAGGTCGGTTCCAGTCTTTTCGATCCATCTGGAGGAGTGTTCACCAGTGCTGAGGAAAGTTTGGAGGGCTTCTGTGCAGGGGTTTGAATGAGCTTGCCTGAGCATATTAACCCCAATTAGGATATTTCTTTCAGTAACACGATCTCTGATGCTTGGAATATCAAGTTCTTTTTGCATATTTAAAATTTTGGCAGTACGAGGGCATCCTAGGATGATCCTCATTGCTTCGTTCTGCAGTTTTTCCAGCCCTCCAAGCTTCCAGTCAGACACAAGAGCAAGTAGTGGCGCAGCATAATCAACCAATGAGCTAATATAAGCAAGATACATCATTTTCACAATTTTAACATTAGCACCATACCTGGGGTGAAGCCCTGCCACAACTCTAAGTGCTCTTAGTCGTTCTTTGTATTGGCGACAAAGTCTTGTTACAACAGGTCCAAGTAGAGGAACCTCAAAGCCTAGATACCTGTATCTGCTTACATATTCTAGAAGAGACCCATCATGCAATTGGATCTGACGAACTGTGCCTCTCTGTCGAGGAGGACGCCTATTGAGTATCTTTGTTTTATCAGTAGAGATTATCAACCCCAGGTCCTGACACGAGGCTAGTACATGATTAAGAATGTTTTGGGTGTTGGAGAATCCGGTGGTGTGAATCATTATATCATCAGCAAAACTAATCACATAATTATGGGGCTGACTAGGCATAGCATTAAGTAATGCATTAATTAGAATATTGAACAGTGTGGGACTGAGCACACCTCCCTGTGGGGTTCCTAATTCAAAGTCTTTAGTTACACTTCTATGTCCCTGGAACAACACAGAAGATTTTCTGTTGGACAGGTAGCCTTTAATCCAGCGGAGAAGCCATCCTCCAACATCCATTCTGGCAAGTTCACTAATTATTACATGTCGGTTGGCTACATCGAAAGCGGATTTAAGGTCAAGGAAGGTAGTGTAGGAGCTGTCAGTGTGCAGGGTGAGAAAGGTGGCTATGCAATGATGCACGCTCCTTCCATGCATGAAACCATGTAACCGGGGAGACAAAAATTGTTTGATTCTGTACATGAGACGATTAAGAATCATTCTCTCAAATGTTTTACACAAGCAGCTAGTAAGAGTTATTGGGCGAAATGCATTTTGTTGATTGGGCTTAGGAATTGGAATGATGAGGCTGTTGGTCCAAGATTGAGGGAGCTCCCCAGTTACATAGCTCATGTTATATAATTCAAGTAATGGATTACCTGGTACTCGACACAGCAATCTGAGTATGTTGTAAGTAATACCATCCTCACCAGGCGACGTGGAGTTGCCCTTAGTTAGCGCTGCATCAAGTTCATAATTTACCTGGAGTTTACCTGGAGAGAGTTCCGGGGGTCAACGCCCCCGCGGCCCGGTCTGAGACCAGGCCTCCTGGTGGATCAGAGCCTGATCAACCAGGCTGTTGCTGCTGGCTGCACGCAAACCAACATACGAGCCACAGCCCGGCTGATCTGGAACTGACTTTAGGTGCTTGTCCAGTGCCAGCTTGAAGACTGCCAGGGGTCTGTTGGTAATCCCCCTTATGTGTGCTGGGAGGCAGTTGAACAGTCTCGGGCCCCTGACACTTATTGTATGGTCTCTTAACGTGCTAGTGACACCCCTGCTTTTCATTGGGGGGATGGTGCATCGTCTGCCAAGTCTTTTGCTTTCGTAGTGGGTGATTTTCGTGTGCAAGTTCGGTACTAGTCCCTCTAGGATTTTCCAGGTGTATATAATCATGTATCTCTCCCTCCTGCGTTCCAGGGAATACAGGTTTAGGAACCTCAAGCGCTCCCAATAATTGAGGTGTTTTATCTCCGTTATGCGCGCCGTGAAAGTTCTCTGTACATTTTCTAGGTCGGCAATTTCACCTGCCTTGAAAGGTGCTGTTAGTGTGCAGCAATATTCCAGCCTAGATAGAACAAGTGACCTGAAGAGTGCCATCATGGGCTTGGCCTCCCTAGTTTTGAAGGTTCTCATTATCCATCCTGTCATTTTTCTAGCAGATGCGATTGATACAATGTTATGGTCCTTGAAGGTGAGATCCTCCGACATGATCACTCCCAGGTCTTTGACGTTGGTGTTTCGCTCTATTTTGTGGCCAGAATTTGTTTTGTACTCTGATGAAGATTTAATTTCCTCATGTTTACCATATCTGAGTAATTGAAATTTCTCATCGTTGAACTTCATATTGTTTTCTGCAGCCCACTGAAAGATTTGGTTGATGTCTGCCTGGAGCTTTGCAGTGTCTGCAATGGAAGACACTGTCATGCAGATTCGGGTGTCATCTGCAAAGGAAGACACGGTGCTGTGGCTGACATCCTTGTCTATGTCGGATATAAGGATGAGGAACAAGATGGGAGCGAGTACTGTGCCTTGTGGAACAGAGCTTTTCACCGTAGCTGCCTCGGACTTTACTCTGTTGACGACTACTCTCTGTGTTCTGTTAGTGAGGAAATTATAGATCCATCGACCGACTTTTCCTGTTATTCCTTTAGCACGCATTTTGTGCGCTATTACGCCATGGTTACACTTGTCGAAGGCTTTTGCAAAGTCTGTATATATTACATCTGCATTCTTTTTGTCTTCTAGTGCATTTAGGACCTTGTCGTAGTGGTCCAATAGTTGAGACAGACAGGAGCGACCTGTTCTAAACCCATGTTGCCCTGGGTTGTGTAACTGATGGGTTTCTAGATGCGTGGTGATCTTGCTTCTTAGGACCCTTTCAAAGTTTTTTATGATATGGGATGTTAGTGCTATTGGTCTGTAGTTCTTTGCTGTTGCTTTACTGCCCCCTTTGTGGAGTGGGGCTATGTCTGTTGTTTTTAGTAACTGTGGGACGACCCCCGTGTCCATGCTCCCTCTCCATAGGATGGAAAAGGCTCGTGATAGGGGCTTCTTGCAGTTCTTGATGAACACAGAGTTCCATGAGTCTGGCCCTGGGGCAGAGTGCATGGGCATGTCATTTATCGCCTGTTCGAAGTCATTTGGCGTCAGGATAACATCGGATAGGCTTGTGTTAATCAAATTTTGTGGCTCTCTCATAAAAAATTCATTTTGATCTTCGACTCTCAGTCTGGTTAGCGGCTTGCTAAAAACTGAGTCATATTGGGACTTGAGTAGCTCACTCATTTCCTTGTTGTCATCTGTGTAGGACCCATCTTGTTTAAGTAGGGGCCCAATACTGGACGTTGTTCTCGATTTTGATTTGGCATAGGAGAAGAAATACTTTGGGTTTCTTTCGATTTCATTTATGGCTTTTAGTTCTTCCCGCGATTCCTGACTCCTAAAGGATTCTTTTAGCTTAAGTTCGATGCTTGCTATTTCTCTGACCAGTGTCTCCCTACGCATTTCAGATATATTGACCTCTTTTAGCCGCTCTGTTATTCTTTTCCGTCGCCTGTAAAGGGAGCGCCTGTCTCTTTCTGTTTTACATCTACTCCTCCTTTTTCTTAGAGGAATAAGCCTTGTGCATACATCGAGTGCTACCGAGTTAATCTGTTCTAGGCATAAGTTGGGGTCTGTGTTGCTTAGTATATCTTCCCAGCTTATATCGGTTAGGACTTGGTTTACTTGGTCCCACTTTATGTTTTTGTTATTGAAGTTGAATTTGGTGAATGCTCCCTCGTGACTAATCTCATTATGTCGGTCTGGGGCTCCGCGCATACATGACTGAACCTCAATTATGTTGTGATCTGAGTATATTGTTTTTGATATGGTGATATTTCTTATCAGATCATCATTGTTAGTGAAGATGAGGTCTAGTGTATTCTCCAGTCTAGTAGGCTCTATTATTTGCTGGTTTAAATTGAATTTTGTGCAGAGATTTAAAAGCTCGCGTGAGTGTGAGTTTTCATCAGAGCTGCCTCCTGGTGTTATTACTGCAACAATATTATTTGCTATATTCCTCCATTTTAGGTGCCTTAAGTTGAAATCCCCCAGGAGCAAGATGTTGGGTGCAGGAGCTGGAAGGTTTTCCAGACAGTGGTCAATTTTTAACAGCTGTTCCTGGAATTGCTGGGAGGTTGCATCCGGAGGCTTGTAGACTATCACAATGACTAGGTTTTGGTTCTCGACCTTTACTGCTAAAACTTCCACTACATCATTTGAGGCATTTAGCAGTTCTGTGCAAACAAGTGACTCTGCAATGTACAGGCCAACCCCCCCCCCTTTTGCCTGTTCACTCTGTCACATCTGTATAGGTTGTAACCTGGGATCCATATTTCGTTGTCCAAGTGATCCTTTATGTGGGTCTCAGTGAAAGCCGCGAACATTGCCTTTGCCTCTGCAAGCAGTCCACGGATGAAAGGTATTTTGTTGTTTGTTGCTTGCTTTAGACCCTGTATATTTGCAAAGAAGAATGTTATCGGACTGGTGGTATTGTTGGTACTGGGGGGGGGGATTTTTTTTCCGGCATTAGTATCTGTATCTGTTGGTTTGGAGTGGAGACCATCGACTGTGGTTCCACTCCAGGAATGACTGGATTTGGTGTACGATTTCTGCCATTTCCTGCCAGTTTTTTTTCCTTCCTGGCACTAAAAAACCTCTCCCTCTTAAGTGGCTGTGGCTACCCAGGTTTTCCCATGGCCTGGATGTTTTGTATCTTTTTGTCCCCTTTAGATGGTATGCCTGGCAATTTAAGTTATAGCACAGTCTTTCCTGTACTGAAGAGGTACACAGTTCAGGGTGAAAAAGCTTACAGGAAGGGAGTTTGCATTTTCCTGTTGTCATATGGGCATGGCATTTCCTAGGGTGGTCATAGTTGCACGTCCCATCTGTTTTTCCAGATTTCCCATGCCAGCAGATACCGAGTGCATAGTATGTGCACAGGCTTGGTTTCCGTTTGCCTTGGGTTTCTGTGACTGTATTCCCTGTTGGTGCATGTTTCCCTGTCTTACTTCTGTCCTCCCTAGCACCAACAATGGAGCTCCCACCATTTGTTTTTGGTAATATATCCTCACTATTGCTAGTGGAGTCCTCTTGTTTGCTATTTCCTGCGGTATTTCTAGTTTGCAATATTGGTTTTATCTTATCTTTGACTACACTTGTTTCCCTACTATGGCTCCTGTCCCCTATGCGGTCATTCATATGTATTCCTTCCTGCGTATAATTCCCGACTACCTGGACAAAATCTCCAGCTTCACCATTACTGTCTCCCAGGACAGCATCTCCAGCTTCCCCATTACTGTCTCCCAGGACAGCATCTCCAGCTTCACCATTACTGTCTCCCAGGACAGCACCTCCAGCTTCACCGTGAAAGGAATGTTGCAATCATCTGCCTTACTGAGCATAAAGCAAACAAGTCTCTCCCTTGCATCATATTTATCATTTAATTTTGCCTGTGTGGTACTGGGAAGATTGTCATAGCTAGATGTAGCAGCCCAAGCACTGACTAACTCATTCGCCCTATGTAAGGGATGAGGGTGCGCGATCTGCCCAGTTCTGTTACCCTTAATTCTATTTATGTCCCTCCATGCCCGGCTAAGTGGGGTGTGAGCATTAAGACCATTGACAAATTTTTCCCAGTCTGTTTGCCGCAGCTCTGTCATACGCTCTCTGGCAGCAGCAAGGGCAGTTTGGAAGAGCCTCAGCATTCCAGGGGTACGATGTTTTCTATAGGCTAGGCCTAGTCTGCGAGCAGTACGTTTCAGTGTACGAAGTTTAGAATCATTGTAATAAGTATGGTTTTTGAAGGAGGTATGATTATTATGGAAGTTTGTTGGGTTTAGAGTACCAAGAGGTTTCAGTGGCGGCTCTAAGTAGTTCTGAATACTGCTCACAAGGTCATTGTTAAAGGTCTCTACAGAGGAACACTCATAGGAATTATACCAGTCAGTCACATGTGCAACAAAGTCATCATGCTGATCAGTGGGAACATTAAAACGTTTCCGTTTGAATATCCCACCAGGAAGGATAGTATTACCAATATCTAGTGAGGTTAGCCTAGGGAAATGATCAGACGCTATATCTGTTACAATGGAAGACTCACAGCTGGCAGAAGTAATGTTGAAGCCCAGGCACAGATCAAGGACGCCTCCATAGATATGTGTGGGTTCAAGGTCACCTACAATTTGCACATTATCATGACTGTTTAAGAGTGACAACAGTTGATTGCCATTACGATTACCAAACTGTGAGTTTCCAATGCTTTTGTGTCTCGCATTGTAATCGCCAATAATAAGAGTAGGCTCAGAATGAGCACAAGTTGGGAGCTCCAAGTAATTAAATTTATCAGCAGGAGCATACAAGTTAAATATGTTGAGAGCAGAGTTCCCTATATAAATCCTAACACCGTGATATTGTAGCCCCTCTGTTTTCTTATGTGCAAGAAGTTGATGGGGAAGTGATTTTTTAATATATAGAACACAAGAGTTAGTAGATTTGAGGTTATATGCAACAAATGATGGTAATTTAGGGGGTTGGGATTTTTCAGGGACTCTGCACTCTTGTAGACACACAACATCAATGGGTTCGGTGGTTACTTTATGATGAAGGTCAGGAAGTCTTTTTCTAAGTGATGCAATATTCCAGCTTAATATAGAAAGTTTATACGAGTTTTGATCCATTATAGTAGTCCTGGGATCATCTTGAGTTTCTCAGCATAATGAAAAGATTGTTCATATAAATAGCAGACCTTATCAATGTCAACAGTGCTACCCTTGTCCATGAGTTTATTAAGTGCACCTCCAGTTGTAAGGCCTCGTGGGAGTCTTCGTAAACCCAGAGCATGACGCTGTTTATGTGTGAATGTATGATAGGTGACACCACCACTCACATTCCCTCCTCCACTAACATTACACGCATCACTATAACTGTCATCACCAACACCACTACCAACGTTGTGTTTATTACATTTATCAACAGTATTGTATTCAACATTAATGTCAATGTGGTTAACCTCATCACACTCGCACCACCACTTATATTACATTCATCACTATTACTAACATTATAGACACCACTTTTCTCATCACACTCTGCACTACCACTTATATTACGGGAAAATTTTCTAGGGTGCTTACCTGTATGTACCTCAACATTATATACATACCAGTAATCTCATTGGGAGACAATCATATTGTTTACCGTAGTCACCCCGTGTAGACATGTGAGAAAACTTAACCACCCCTGGTCGCACCAAGTGGTCCCCTCGACCTCACAATCTTATCCATATCTATCCGAGACCAGTATGGATTGGGTAGCACCCACAAGTACGGTGCTACTAATTAATTGTGGACTGTATAGATTATATTAGTTTAGCTGAATGAAGGGGAGGGGGGTAGGATACACCTGGATACATCCGTCAAGGAAAACATTTGTACATAATCCCACTACTTACCAGATGTTCTCTGGTGGTCACTTGATGTAGCTGGATCACTCGTAACCTATCTAATTATAACATACCACTACTGGCCAGTCTAAGGTTGCTATAACTAGAAGGGTTACTTAACTGTGGGTGATTGATATTCCTCATTTCTTGATTCACCATCTCATTTTCGATGTCCTGCTACACCGACACGATTCTCATTCCAGCAGGACGAGGTATCCGCTGGTTTGTCCTGCTTTAGACGTCGTGACTCAAGGAGTTTCCCTTTCCTCGTCTCGTTAACAACGAGGTCTAGCGTGTTCACTCGGAGCAAACGACTTATTTCACTTCACATATTCTCTTAACTTAGCGTTATTATCATTAATTACATTACAATTCACAAGCCGATTTAACGTCTCATAACTATTATACAAACTAGAGGTCACTCCATTAAGATCTGAGACCGATGAGTGATGATTAATCCAAGGGTAATTTTCCCCAGGACACAGTCCATTGTGGCGCGTCAGTCACCCGCTCCTTCTCTTATCACACTTTTACCACTCTATTACTGTGGTCCCGTAAATCCCGTTCCCTCACTCTCCACCAGGAACAATTACGACACTTCTTATTATGAAATGAGGCCTATATTAATCCTTAGGCCACCGTGAACGTCAATTTCGTGGTTCCATGTTTTCTCAGCTTCCTCACCACCATTCAAAACAATACGCGCCCTCCCCCCCGCACATCCGCGCATGCGCAAAGGGAACTCTTGGTTCTACTCTTATTTTCAAATACATTTTTGACCCATATAGACACATTAAACACCTATTAGGCACTATAGTTTCGGAAAATCAAAAAATTTTCCACACTGCGGCCGGGCGGAGGTCGTTGCTAGACGACTTACATAATGTGGAGTACAATTTTTTCCATCTTCACTGGCCACCCATATTTATTGAACTCTCAAAATGGACTAATTGGTGTTCCATTCTCTCAGGGGCATAAGCCTATGCTCCCTGGATTAAGTTATTGGGCATACTGGAATTTTGAGACTTTACCAATAACAAGTCTCTCAGTATCCCAAGTCAGCCCCAGCACATTACTGCATATAGGCACCAACTCCATGGCCATCCATATTTATTGAACCCTCAAAATGGACTAATTAGTGTTCCATTCTCTCAGGGGCATAAGCCTATGCTCCCTGGATTAATTTATTGGGCATACTGGAATTTTGAGACTTTAACAATAACAAGTCTCTCAGTATCCCAAGTCAGCCCCAGCACATTACTGCATATAGGCACCAACTCCATGGCCATCTATATTTATTGATCCCTCAAAATGGACTAATTAGTGTTCCATTCTCTCAGGGGCATAAGCCTATGCTCCCTGGATTAATTTATTGGGCATACTGGAATTTTGAGACTTTAACAATAACAAGTCTCTCAGTATCCCAAGTCAGCCCCAGCACATTACTGCATATAGGCACCAACTCCATGGCCATCTATATTTATTGATCCCTCAAAATGGACTAATTAGTGTTCCATTCTCTCAGGGGCATAAGCCTATGCTCCCTGGATTAATTTATTGGGCATACTGGAATTTTGAGACTTTAACAATAACAAGTCTCTCAGTATCCCAAGTCAGTCCCAGCACATTTCTTCATTATTTCATTAACCCCTTCACATATCCTCATTAGTTCCTCTTCAGTTGACGTCACACCCGGAAATTGTCCACATAAGATTATTTACCCAATTACTTCGCTCAGTGGACCGCCTGTGCATTTAAGGTGTGCATTTATCGTCGCCTGAAGTAAGAACAATTTATTATTTAACTGCTTATTAATTATATCATTATAAGCAGTCAACAATTTTGGTGTCTTGCTCAGTTCGCAGAGCTGGGCCCTTTAACTGTCCATACGCCATCCTATAATTAGTAGGTAATTCTGGACGGTCAAGCTTCCACGGAAGTCGCACCCAGTAATGTCCAGATTCACATTTAACATCCTTCAGGTATTGTTCCTGAGTAAAGGAATCATTTGGACTTTCCTCATTTACATTAATCCCTATGCTGTCCAGCTCCCACAAATTAGACTGGTTCAACATCATTCTCGATAGAAGAATACTTGTACTGGGTTGACCTTTCATGAGTAAGACACCGTGACCGTATTCACTACTTCCTCTAGTCATTATTACTAGGCGGTAGTCTGCCATATATTACATGGCCCGTACCAGTGTTGAGGAGAGTGACGCCGTATGGTTTTGGATTTATGCCCTTTATCCTGAATTTTTACATCCAACACCGGCAAGGCTACCTCAGCTAGGCCATCATTATTGCCATTAGCTGCAACCTTTACATCAGTCACTGTAGTGTCAGAGTTATTAACATTATCATTATTGTCACCATTATTATAAGAATCACATACAACCCTGCACATAACTGTATGGTGCTTTCCCTTGTTGCATTGATAGCAACTGTTCAATTTGGTATGACAATCCTTTACATTATGATTGTCTAGACATCTGATAAATCTGTCAAGTTCTTTCATTCTTTCCACTTTAATATCCCATGAATTACAGGCATTACAATTTTTAGTGAAATGAGTACCCTGGCAGAAGAGGCAGTCTCTCTTTTCCTTGCCTGACCTCTTATTAACTGGGTTACACTTACTGAGGTACTTATTCCTCTTACCTTGATGTGAGGAACCACTATTACTGATTCCTGACTTGATATGTGCCTATTTAACTCTTAACTATGATTATTACCACTGGGATTATTTTTCCCTTTTGAGGCTTGACAGATACTTCAGAGTCATTATGTGTTATATCCTTAGAACTGTTTGGCTGACTGGTCTGCAATTGAACAATTAATTCCTGCCGACCTAGTCTGATTTCCTCCAGACCGTACTATGGAGGTTTTGGCAAACACACCCTTTGCATTAATAGGTTGATCAACTGCCTGGCTTACACCCTTTAATTTATTCAAAGCCTTACTTTTACAAGACAGTTTTTCTTCCAATTCGTAATGTTGATTAATTAAAACATTCATTTCCATTCCATCTGCACAATTCTCTAGCAGATCTCTTTCACAGTCTTTAAACCACAATTTGTACCAATCAAATCTACTCTCTAAAGCATCTAAATATAACTTTAATTCATTAGGGTTCACGGTTCTTTGATTCACTAAATCAAATGCCTTCGTCACATGGCTTTTAATAGCCTGTAATGATGCTTTCATTACTCTAAAATTCACGGACTTGTCAGCCACATTAACTCCATTAGATCCAGTCATGGTTAGAGAATTATTAATCACTGATTATACAACTTAAGTAGGCGCCTTATAAGAGTAATTCTTGCACTTTACTCTTGTATATATCCTAGCCACACATGTGCTAGCAATTAATTGGGCTAATTGTCATCCATCACACGATCGATTAAACTTGTGCACCCTACACCCACTTCCTTCAATCAGTCACTTAATTATTAAGTAATTAATTCAATTAATTTTTTCACTGATTGCATCCGTTCTCGAAGGACCAACGGGCAGATATGGAAAATTTTCTAGGGTGCTTACCTGTATGTACCTCAACATTATATACATACCAGTAATCTCATTGGGAGACAATCATATTGTTTACCGTAGTCACCCCGTGTAGACATGTGAGAAAACTTAACCACCCCTGGTCGCACCAAGTGGTCCCCTCGACCTCACAATCTTATCCATATCTATCCGAGACCAGTATGGATTGGGTAGCACCCACAAGTACGGTGCTACTAATTAATTGTGGACTGTATAGATTATATTAGTTTAGCTGAATGAAGGGGAGGGGGGTAGGATACACCTGGATACATCCGTCAAGGAAAACATTTGTACATAATCCCACTACTTACCAGATGTTCTCTGGTGGTCACTTGATGTAGCTGGATCACTCGTAACCTATCTAATTATAACATACCACTACTGGCCAGTCTAAGGTTGCTATAACTAGAAGGGTTACTTAACTGTGGGTGATTGATATTCCTCATTTCTTGATTCACCATCTCATTTTCGATGTCCTGCTACACCGACACGATTCTCATTCCAGCAGGACGAGGTATCCGCTGGTTTGTCCTGCTTTAGACGTCGTGACTCAAGGAGTTTCCCTTTCCTCGTCTCGTTAACAACGAGGTCTAGCGTGTTCACTCGGAGCAAACGACTTATTTCACTTCACATATTCTCTTAACTTAGCGTTATTATCATTAATTACATTACAATTCACAAGCCGATTTAACGTCTCATAACTATTATACAAACTAGAGGTCACTCCATTAAGATCTGAGACCGATGAGTGATGATTAATCCAAGGGTAATTTTCCCCAGGACACAGTCCATTGTGGCGCGTCAGTCACCCGCTCCTTCTCTTATCACACTTTTACCACTCTATTACTGTGGTCCCGTAAATCCCGTTCCCTCACTCTCCACCAGGAACAATTACGACACTTCTTATTATGAAATGAGGCCTATATTAATCCTTAGGCCACCGTGAACGTCAATTTCGTGGTTCCATGTTTTCTCAGCTTCCTCACCACCATTCAAAACAATACGCGCCCTCCCCCCCGCACATCCGCGCATGCGCAAAGGGAACTCTTGGTTCTACTCTTATTTTCAAATACATTTTTGACCCATATAGACACATTAAACACCTATTAGGCACTATAGTTTCGGAAAATTAAAAAATTTTCCACAACTACAACTGTCATCACCAGCGCCACTTTTCCACAACCTCATCACACTCTGCACCACCACTTATATTATGCTCATCACCTAACATTATAGACACCACCACTCTCATCACACTCTTCACCACCACTTAAATTATGCTCATCACTCATCACACACTCTTCACCACCACTTAAAGCTCATCACTATTACTAACATTATAGACACCATTGCCCTCATCACACTCTTCACCACCACTTATATTACGGTCATCACTATTACTAACATCATTGACACCATAGCCTTCGTTATGATGCTCACTACAGTTATCAACACAAGTATTATATTCGTCATTACTGTGATTAAGAACACCACCACCACCTTGCTCAGTTCCTCAAGCTTCAACATCCGTGCACACGAGGGCCTGGGATCTTCAGTCAACTTGGCGTCCACCAGGACGTTGCCATGTCCCTAGGACAGCTCTCCATCGGGCTGCTAACGGAGCCACTGGCTTCTTGGACCTCTTGGGGAGGGTCGATGGTGCTCGTGCAAGCAGCAGATCCCGGGGCAACTTGCTGCTGTTTGCAATGGCTGTCTGCCGAGGAGAGACAGGCACCTAGCAACATCTGTTGTTGGGGCAATGGATGAATTCCCTGCTATGTTTGTTAACTGTTCATTACTCTGTAATTTGTTTATGATTGTAATCATGTGATAACGTGTTTATCATTCATTACCTTTGAAACTTGTCATGATTTTGACCAGCTCTACCTGGAGCTCATTACCTTTGTAAATTCTCATGATTAATGTGTTTATGATTCATTACCTTTGCAATTATTCATGAGTGTGACCAGCTCTACCTGGAGCTCATTACCTTTGTAACTTGGTCATGATTATGACCAGATCTAGTTCATTACCTTTGTAACTTGCTCAGCTATCAAAACTTTGGAGTCCAGTCCCTGGACCAATTATGTACCTCTGTAATCTTTTGACTACCGCCCACAGGATGGGTATGGGGTGCATAATAAACATATTAAACTAACACCTTGTTCAGCAGCCTTACACTTGCTTTCACAAATTGTGACAATCTTGTTATTGGTACACTCTACACATCTTTCCATGTGTTGTTCAAGTTGTTGTTTCAGGAGAAATTGTTGTGTTTCCAGTATTTTTATGCGCGACATCAGGTTGTATACCACAGGAGCAAGACTTGGAACATCTGGAGACGTGAAGTCCCGGTCAGCTGAGCTATTTGGCTGACTGTCAGCTGACTCAGCTAGGCTGATATTGACAGCCGACGTGATGGAGGTCTGTTGTGTTTGAATCTACTGGAGTAGTATAGTTGTTTGGCTTTTTTATTACTTTGGTGAGAGCTGATGAATAGTGTTTAAGAGTATCTTTGTGTATTAAGCCCTGTCTATATTGCTTTTCATATTGGTGTTTCTTGTCAATGGATTTCAGAATGGTGCTGGTTAGCCATGGGCAACCAAGCCGTTTGTATGTGATCTGTTTTGTTTTTATAGGACAATGTTTGTTGTATAGTCTAAGTAATTTGTTAAGAAAGATGTCTGTCCAGTCATCAATACCATTGGCCTTGGAGAATTCTGTAGGCCAATCAACAGTCTCTAGGTCAGCTGTGAACTTCCTTACTGAGGCCTCGTAGTATTATAGTGGTTGGGTGTACATGTCAAAATGCCGAGCATTATGGGCAGGCTTAAAATTGACTTAAAACTTATGGAAAATTAAATTTACCTGAATGTAACTCATCAGATACATACCAGTAAATGATAACAAAGATAATTATTTTTTATCAAAGTTACAGAGACAAGTAGGAATTTTAGGACACCTAGGTCACAAAAAAATGTCCCCCTTCGATACCTACTACTGTCATATCCACAAGTCACTCTTGACCTATATTAATTTCAAATGAAATATACATTACCAGGAATTATGGTAAACATTAATATAAATTTGTGGACTGTGTGTTAAATTTAATAAATGATTACATATACACATTTATGTAACAGAAGGAGAATTTATCTTAATACCACTCACAAATTAGTCTGGGGATTACTGTGTGTCACGTACAGAACCCCCTGTCTAAAAGTTAGTTTAATTTTGTTTAATATCTTTATTATGCACTTCATACCCATCCTGTGGGCGGTAGTCAAAAGATTACAAAGGTACATAATGTGTCTAGGGACTGGACCCCAAAGTTATGATAGCTGAACTAGTTGCAAAGGTAATGAACTCCAGGTAGATCTGGTCACAATCATGGCAAGTTACAAAGGTAATGAACTCCAGGTAGATCTGGTCACAATCATGGCAAGTTACAAAGGTAATGAATCAGCCTCACTCCTATACATGGTTACTATGGAAAATTTTATAGGGTGCTTACCTGTATGTACCTCAACATTATATACATACCAGTAATCTCATTGGGAGACAACCATATTGTTTACCGTAGTCACCCCGTGTAGACATGTGAGAAAACTTAACCACCCCTGGTCGCGGCAAGTGGTTCCTTCGACCTCACAATCTTATCCATATCTATCCGAGACCAGTATGGATTGGATAGCACCCACAAGTACGGTGCTACTAATTAATTGTGGACTGTATAGATTATATTAGTTTAGCTGAATGAAGGGGGGGGGGGGGTAGGATACACCTGGATACATCCATCAAGGAAAAACATTTGTACATAATCCCACCACTTACCAGATGTTCTCTGGTGGTCACTTGATGTAGCTGGATCACTCATAACCTATCCAATTACAACATAACCTAACTGGCCAGCATCAGTCTGTTATAACTAGAAGGGTTACTTAACTGTGGGTGATTGATACTCCTTATTTCCTCCATTCACCATCTCATTTCGATGTCCTGTTACACCGACACGGTTCTCATTCCAGCAGGACGAGGTATCCGTTGGTTTGTCCCGGTTTAGAAGTCGTGACTCAATGCCCTTCACTTTCCTCGGACGGGAACAACCAGGTCTAGCGTGTTCACTCGGAGCAAGGCGACTTATTTCACTTCACGCATTATCTTAACTTAGCGTTATTATCATTAATTACATTACAATTCACAAGACGATTTAATGTCTCATAATTATTATACACATTAGAGATCACTCCATTAAGATCTGAGACCGATGAGTGATGATTAAACCAAGGGTAATTTTCCCCAGGACACAGTCCATAGTGACGCACCAGTCACCCGGTCCTACCCTTATTCACTCATTTTACCACTTTATTACGGTGGTCTCGTAAATCACGTTCCCTCACTCTCCACCAGGAACAGTTACGACACTTCCTATTATGAAATGAGGCCTATATTAATCCTTAGGCCGCCGTGAATGCCAATTTCGTGGTTCATTGCTTTCCCAGCCTCCTCACCACATTCAAAAAACTCCCGCCTCCCCCATGGCCCGAGTCCACCAAACCCCCCGCACATCCGCGCATGCGCAAAGGGAACTCTTGGTTCTACTCTATTGTCAAATACATTTTTGACTCATATCGACACCTTAAACACCTATTAGGCGCTATAGCTTCGGAAAATCAAAAAATTTTCCACACTGCGGCCGGGCGGAGGTCGTTGCTAGACGACTTACATAATGTGGAGTACAATTTTCCCATCTTCACTGGCCACCTGGCTTGGGAACTCTTGCATTGATATTTACATAATCACCCATTAATTCTTTCCACCTGTTAACTCCTCAGGTAGGACTCCATCCAAAGCACACTCAAGCCTCCATGCTTCTGGTATTAACAATTTCCCTCTTATTGTAAGGTGTGACACTAAGCCTATGCTCTCTGGGTTAATTTGTTGGGCATACTGGAATTATGAGACTTTAACAATAACAAGTCTCTCTCAGTATCCCAAGTCAGCCCCAGCACATTACTGCATATAGGCACCAACTCCATGGCAATCCATATTTATTGAACCCTCAAAATGGACTAATTAGTGTTCCATTCTCTCAGGGGCATAAGCCTATGCTCCCTGGATTAATTTATTGGGCATACTGGAATTATGAGACTTTAACAATAACAAGTCTCTCTCAGTATCCCAAGTCAGCCCCAGCACATTACTGCATATAGGCACCAACTCCATGGCCATCCATATTTATTGATCCCTCAAAATGGACTAATTACTGTTCCATTCTCTCAGGGGCATAAGCCTATGCTCCCTGGATTAATTTATTGGGCATACTGGAATTTTGAGACTTTAACAATAACAAGTCTCTCTCAGTATCCCAAGTCAGTCCCAGCACCTTACTGCATTATTTCATTAACCCCTTCACATATCCTCATTAGTTCCTCTTCAGTTGACGTCACACCCGGAAATTGTCCACATAAGATTATTTACCCAATTACTTCGCTCAGTGGACCACCTGTGCACTTAAGGTGTGCATTTATCGTCGCCTGAAGAACAATTTATTATTTAACTGTTTATTAATTATATCATTATAAGCAGTCAACAATTTTGGTGTCTTGCTCAGTTCGCAGAGCTGGGCCCTTTAACTGTCCATATGCCATCCTATAATTAGTAGGTAATTCTGGACGGTCGAGCTTCCACGGAAGTCGCACCCAGTAATGTCCAGATTCACATTTAACATCCTTCAGGTATTGTTCCTGAGTAAAGGAATCATTTGGACTTAACTCATTTATATTAATCCCCATGCTGTCCAGCTCCCACAAATTAGACTGGTTCAACATCATTCTCGATAGAGGAATACTTGTACTGGGTTGACCTTTTATGAGCAAGACACCGTGACGTATTCACTACTTCTAGTCATTATTACTAGGCGGTAGTCTGCCATATAGTACATGGCCCGTACCAGTGTTGAGGAGAGTGACGCCGCATGCTTTTGGATTTATGCCCTTTATCCTGAATTATTACATCCAGTACCGGCAAGGCTACCTCAGCTAGGCCATCATTATTGCCATTAGCTGCAACCTTTACATCAGTCACTGTAGTGTCAGGGTTATTAACATTATCATTATTGTCACCATTATTATAAGAATCACATACAACCCTGCACATAACTGTATGGTGCTTTCCCTTGTTGCATTGATAGCAACTGTTCAATTTGGTATGACAATCCTTTACATTATGATTGTCTAGACATCTGATAAATCTGTCAAGTTCTTTCATTCTTTCCACTTTAATATCCCATGAATTACAGGCATTACAATTTTTAGTGAAATGAGTACCCTGGCAGAAGAGGCAGTCTCTCTTTTCCTTGCCTGACCTCTTATTAACTGGGTTACACTTACTGAGGTACTTATTCCTCTTACCTTGATGTGAGGAACCACTATTACTGATTCCTGACTTGATATGTGCCTATTTAACTCTTAACTATGATTATTACCACTGGGATTATTTTTCCCTTTTGAGACTTGACAGATACTTCAGAGTCATTATGTGTTATATCCTTAGAACTGTTTGGCTGACTGGTCTGCAATTGAACAATTAATTCCTGCCGACCTAGTCTGATTTCCTCCAGACCGTACTATGGAGGTTTTGGCAAACCCACCCTTTGCATTAATAGGTTGATCAACTGCCTGGCTTACACCCTTTAATTTATTCAAAGCCTTACTTTTACAAGACAGTTTTTCTTCCAATTCGTAATGTTGATTAATTAAAACATTCATTTCCATTCCATCTGCACAATTCTCTAGCAGATCTCTTTCACAGTCTTTAAACCACAATTTGTACCAATCAAATCTACTCTCTAAAGCATCTAAATATAACTTTAATTCATTAGGGTTCACGGTTCTTTGATTCACTAAATCAAATGCCTTCGTCACATGGCTTTTAATAGCCTGTAATGATGCTTTCATTACTCTAAAATTCACGGACTTGTCAGTCACATTAACTCCATTAGATCCAGTCATGGTTAGAGAATTATTAATCACTGATTATACAACTTAAGTAGGCGCCTTATAAGAGTAATTCTTGCACTTTACTCTTGTATAAATCCTAGCCACACATGTGCTAGCAATTAATTGGGCTAATTATCATCCATCACACGATCGATTAAACTTGTGCACCCTACACCCACTTCCTTCAATCAGTCACTTAATTATTAAGTAATTAATTCAATTAATTTTTTCACTGATTGCCTCCGGTTCAGGAAGGACCAACGGGCAGATATGGAAAATTTTATAGGGTGCTTACCTGTATGTACCTCAACATTATATACATACCAGTAATCTCATTGGGAGACAACCATATTGTTTACCGTAGTCACCCCGTGTAGACATGTGAGAAAACTTAACCACCCCTGGTCGCGGCAAGTGGTTCCTTCGACCTCACAATCTTATCCATATCTATCCGAGACCAGTATGGATTGGATAGCACCCACAAGTACGGTGCTACTAATTAATTGTGGACTGTATAGATTATATTAGTTTAGCTGAATGAAGGGGGGGGTAGGATACACCTGGATACATCCATCAAGGAAAAACATTTGTACATAATCCCACCACTTACCAGATGTTCTCTGGTGGTCACTTGATGTAGCTGGATCACTCATAACCTATCCAATTACAACATAACCTAACTGGCCAGCATCAGTCTGTTATAACTAGAAGGGTTACTTAACTGTGGGTGATTGATACTCCTTATTTCCTCCATTCACCATCTCATTTCGATGTCCTGTTACACCGACACGGTTCTCATTCCAGCAGGACGAGGTATCCGTTGGTTTGTCCCAGTTTAGAAGTCGTGACTCAATGCCCTTCACTTTCCTCGGACGGGAACAACCAGGTCTAGCGTGTTCACACGGAGCAAGGCGACTTATTTCACTTCACGCATTATCTTAACTTAGCGTTATTATCATTAATTACATTACAATTCACAAGACGATTTAATGTCTCATAATTATTATACACATTAGAGATCACTCCATTAAGATCTGAGACCGATGAGTGATGATTAAACCAAGGGTAATTTTCCCCAGGACACAGTCCATAGTGACGCGCCAGTCACCCGGTCCTACCCTTATTCACTCATTTTACCACTTTATTACGGTGGTCTCGTAAATCACGTTCCCTCACTCTCCACCAGGAACAGTTACGGCACTTCCTATTATGAAATGAGGCCTATATTAATCCTTAGGCCGCCGTGAATGCCAATTTCGTGGTTCCATGCTTTCCCAGCCTCCTCACCACATTCAAAAAACTCCAGCCTCCCCCATGGCCCGAGTCCACCAAACCCCCCGCACATCCATTTTTGACTCATATCGACACCTTAAACACCTATTAGGCGCTATAGCTTCGGAAAATCAAAAAAATTTCCACAGTTACAGTCATGAACAAATTACAAAGTAATTGTGAGGGAAAAGTTCAATAGATAGGAGTAGCGAGGGAATATATAGTAACAATAGTTTCATTGCCGGCTACTTGTTAAGGTAGGGTAAGTCAAGCTCCCGCTATTCCCGCCGTTTTTTTTCCCCCTCCCCAAAAGTGATAGTTTGATTGCCAGCTGCTTGTTAACATAGGGTCAGTCTAGCTCCCACTATCCCTTCCCCTCCCTCTTCCCCCCCCAGAAAGGTGACGTGTGGGGCTCTGGTCAAACAGTAAATCACTTGACTCACAGCTCCCAACACTACTGTAAGTACATGCCTGCCTTGTATTCTAGTAGATTTATTGGTTGAAAGCTTCACTTTGGACCAATAATATACTTAGTCTTTTCAACCTTGCTCTAAGTTGACTGTTGTAATAATCACCACGTCTTTTAGGTATTGTACTTATCATGAAGAGTGATTATTTAAGCAGTGGGTAATCTGTCTATCTTTTCAGCTTGGATGGCAGAGAGGGTCACCTGTCAATCAACGAGCAAAACTGATGGAGACGGACTAACATCCTGGAGACGTCCCATATTGGATTTAATTATCTGTGCACCTGTATGAAATTGCAGGACGTAACCCCACATCATTGCAGCGGTAAAGAACCTGCTTTCCTGTCATCGGGATAGAATACTCACGGCGATACTCTGTGAAGAACTAGCCGGTGGTGGTCACCAACACCTGCGACCCCCCCCCCACATCAGCAACGGCTAAGATTTCAACAACACGAAGTGTCACCAACACCAGACACCCCAATATAAATATTAGCATTGAGTTCAAATGTTATTTTATTCATTTCATTTTTCATTTTTCTTTGTAATAGGATATACCTGTCATGTTTTATTGTTTTATGCTTGCTTTAATAAATAATAAAGTGTTTATCTTTGTTAATTATTATTTCGTTTTCTATTCATTAATTTTCCTGAGGAGGAGCCAGCTTTGGTAATACTGTCTGAAGTTATTACAGAGCTGAGTAAGCCTTCACAGTAATGAACCACTGATACGTCCACACCTGGTCACGATTGTAATGAGTTATAAATACAAATATTAAGTGGGTCATACACCCACACTAGCGTGCGCGAGCACACATACACACAAGGGGCGCAGGCACAGACATATGCACACATCTAAAATATGGAGAAAATACTGGCCAGAATTTCAACATCAATATAAAGACATGACTTAGCTTGGGTAATATCCTGTTTCCATCTAATTACGGAGTCCTGTCCAGTCACCTGATTTCTCACTTTATGCAGGACTGCAATTCCAACAATTTTGGCTCTTATTTGGGAAGTTTGAAACACAATTTAACTTGAGAGCTATGAAATTTATACACATTTCATTAGCGTTCCTGAACCACATTAAAAAGCAGTGGAGTCTCTACCCCAGCGACGCTCACCAATTGCTGGTTCTTTATTTATTTACAAATTAATTTTTATTACCTACAATATATTACATTAATTTACATACAAAATACACTGTATATTTGGAGAATATACAGTACAGTGGACCCCCGCTTAACGATCACCTCGCAATGCGACCAATTATGTAAGTGTATTTATTTAAGTGCGTTTGTATGTGTATGTTTGGGGGTCTGAAATGGACTAATCTACTTCACAATATTCCTTATGGGAACAAATTTAGTCAGTACTCGCACCTGAACATACTTCTTGAATGAAAAAATATCGTTAACCGGGGATCCAATGTATTTTCCACACTGGGGCCGGGTGGAGATCGTTGCTGAACGACTCAAATTGCTCCTTTGGCAATAGTGGAGGACCTGGGTACATATAGTATCTGGCGTCCACACGGAAACATATTACACAAGATTTAATCACCCTTTTTGCACTTTGCGGTCCTTGAGGAATCCAGAAAGTTTCCCTAATACAATTTAAGGTATCTTGTACCCCACCATGCATTACATTTTTATGGGCATTTAAAACAATTAAATTTGTTAGATGACGAGTTTTGAGCAGTAAGATAGGGTGTTTAGCATAATCACCCAATTGAGCATTTGTAACCTACCTCTGCACCTAATTACACTATTCTCTAAATGCAGCCCCAATTTCTCTATTACCTGGAATTTACCTGGAGAGAGTTCCGGGGGTCAACGCCCCCGCGGCCCGGTCTGTGACCAGGCCTCCTGGTGGATCAGAGCCTGATCAACCAGGTTGTTGCTGCTGGCTGCACGCAAACCAACGTACGAGCCACAGCCCGGCTGGTCAGGAACCGACTTTAGGTGCTTGTCCAGTGCAAGCTTGAAGACTGCCAGGGGTCTGTTGGTAATCCCCCTTATGTATGCTGGGAGGCAGTTGAACAGTCTCGGGCCCCTGACAGTTATTGTATGGTCTCTTAACGCGCTAGTGACACCCCTGCTTTTCATTGGGGGGATGTTGCATTGTCTGCCAAGTCTTTTGCTTTCGTAGTGAGTGATTTTCATGTGCAAGTTCGGTACTAGTCCCTCTAGGATTTTCCAGGTGTATATAATCATGTATCTCTCCTGCCTGCATTCCAGGGAATACAGTTTTAGGAACCTCAAGCGCTCCCAGTAATTGAGGTGTTTTATCTCCATTATGCGTGCCGTGAAGGTTCTCTGTACATTTTCTAAGTCAGCAATTTCACCTGCTTTCAAAGGTGCTGTTAGTGTGCAGCAATATTCCAGCCTAGATAGAACAAGTGACCTGAAGAGTGTTATCATGGGCTTGGCCTACCTAGTTTTGAAGGTTCTCATTGTCCATCCTGTCATTTTTCTAGCAGATGCAATTGATACAATGTTATGGTTCTTGAAGGTGAGATCCTCCGACGTGATCACTCCCAGGTCTTTGACATTGGTGTTTCGCTCTATTTTGTGGCCAGAATTTGTTTTGTACTCTGATGAAGATTTAATTTCCTCGTGTTTACCATATCTGAGTAATTGAAATTTCTCATCGTTGAACTTCATATTGTTTTCTGCAGCCCACTGAAAGATTTGGTTGATGTCCGCCTGGAGCCTTGCAGTGTCTGCAATGGAAGACACTGTCATGCAGATTCGGGTGTCATCTGCAAAGGAAGACACGGTGCTGTGGCTGACATCCTTGTCTATGTCGGATATGAGGATGAGGAACAAGATGGGAGCGAGTACTGTGCCTTGTGGAACAGAGCTTTTCACCGTAGCTGCCTCGGACTTTACTCTGTTGACGACTACTCTCTGTGTTCTGTTAGTGAGGAAATTATAGATCCTTCGACCAACTTTTCCTGTTATTCCTTTAGCACGCATTTTGTGCGCTATTACACCATTTCTTCTTGTACCTTCTGTATCCAATATTCAAGAGGATGTGAAAACTTATGTGAGATATTCATCTTGTTTAGAAATTTAAACACCAACTTAGTTACATTGATTAGTTTGGGTAAAGAAGAATATCTATTTATATCAATGGCTAAGGAAGGAAAAACTATTGGAGCGGTGGTAACAGAAATTTCAAAAGGAGCAATATGCACCTTTTGTACAGGCCAATTAGCCTTATTTACCAACCAACTCAGTCATTTAAACCATGATTCAGCATTTACAAATTTAGCATAAGGTAAACCTCAAGACAAGAAATCAGCTGGAGTCTCCTCACCAGGTACATGATATGATTAAATGTTAACATGTGCTGACCCAAACTATTATACTTCTCTTGCATCTGATTAATTTCAGCTACTCTGTTTTATACGCACACAATTTTACTGTTTCCATTGCGAATCCATTGTAAGGATACCTCATTATCAGACCAAATTACAGTGTCGCTAATATTTATCTCCTGCAACTTATTTCTTATATAATTAGCTAATTTGACACCTACATAAATGGCTGTTAATTCCAACTGAGGAAAGGTACGTGATTTAATTGGAGACACTTTATCCTTAGACATGACAAGAGAAATAACACTATTACATTGAAGGTAAGCATTTGCTCCAGATGCCAATTTTGAAGCATCACAAAAAATGTGGAGTACATTTTTCCCATCTGGATTGGCCACCTGCCATGTGAACTCCAACATTGGAATTTTTTCATAATCACCAATTAATTCATCCCACCTGTTAATGAATTCCTCAGGTAGAGTTTCATTCCAAGCACATTTAAGCTTCCATGCCTCTTGTATTAATAATTTTCCCCTTATAGTAAGGGGTGACACTAAGCCTAGTGGATCAAAACATTTGGAAACTTCAGCAAGCAAAACTCTTTTAGCTAATTTACTGGGCATACTGTAATTATTAGGTTTTAACATTAACACATATCTCTCAGTATTTCAAGTTAATCCCAATACCTTACTACATTTTGGTATTTCATCTCCTGGGAAATCTTCACTTATTTTTGCCCTTTAATTTGGACGAATTACTATTCCATTCCCTCAGAAGCATATCTGCACTTTGCATTATTTTATTAGCCTCTCCATAAGTCATTAACAGTTCCTCTTCAGTTGACATCACACACAGGAAATTGTCCACATGAAATTGTTTGCTCATTACTTTACTCAATGGACTTCCCATATGGTTAAGGTGTGCATTTATCGTCGCTTGAAGTAGGAACGGACTGGATGTAGCACCAAATGATACGCTCATAAAGCGAAAGGTTTTCAGAGGGCTAAGTGGGTCAATAGGATTCTCAGGCCATAAGAAGCGAGTACAATCCCGGTCAGCCTCTTGTAAACCCACTCTTAGGAAAGCTTTACTTATGTCAGCCGTAAAGGCATAATTCTTCACCCTGAAATTTAATAAGATATCTCCTAATTTTTCCGTCAACGACGGACCTGTCATCAGTCATTTAAACTAATTACAATTTTGTTACTCCTGGCACTACAATTAAACACAATCCTTTGAGGAGTGGTCTTAGAATCCTTCTTCACTCTGTGATGTGGCAAATAGTGACCATAAATTTTGGCTTGCTCAGGAGGTACCTCTTCTAAAAATTTATTAATTAATTGTTCAGTAATTATATCATTAGAGGCAGTCAACAATTCTGGCATCTTACTCAGTTTGCGGAGCTGACTCAGCCTTTAATTGTCCATATGCCATTCTGTAATTAGTGGGCAATTCTGGATGGTTCAGTCCCCATGGAAGTCGTACCCAGTATTGTCCAGATTCAAATTTTTACATCTCTCAGGTACTGTTCCTGAGTAAAAGAAGGGTGGGGTAAGCGTGTCAGCGTGTCACCGTGCCTCGTTGTGCTCCCGGTTTTCTGGTGTTTTCACGGTCGCTCTTACGTGCTAGAACTTTAATTTGTGTCATCAATCCTATACGATACATCCCTCTAGCACCTGGAACCAATCTTGGGCGGAAAACATTATATACTGAGTAAAAAAAGGAGAATTGTGTGCACTACCTAACAGAGTTTACTGCCAGAGGGGAATCATAGGCCTGTCCCAGGAAAAAAAAAAAAAAAAAAAAAAAAAAAAAATAATATTGAACTTTGTGTCAGAGGAAAGAAAGTCTCCCTGAAAGCATTGAGTATACATAGTGTATAGTGTATACTACAGTGGCTCCCTAGTATATTGATGATAAAGGCTAAAGTGTCATTTGAAAACAGGTGAATTTGTAAATGAAGTGATAAGCCTATAGAGGCAGGTGCCAGAAGTCGCCAGAAACTTACCACAGGTCAGCTGTTTTTAATAATCTTCCTGGCTTGCTAGTGTACTCGCATATAATCTAGTGATACCAGTGAATAGCAGAATACAGTGTTGTAGTAGCAACTAACCAGTATTATAATGGTACTTAGTGGAGTGGAGTGACTTTCATTAGTTTCTTTTCTTGAAATACGAGACGTTACTGTGAATTTCATATAACCTGTAGTTACCAGCGGTCGCAATATACACAACGAGAAGCAATTATTACTACAGAAAAAGCGCCCTTCCTCCAAAATTTGCACCAGTCAACTATAGTGATAATATAGCATTTATTGTGGTGGAGACGGAAAAAAAAAAAATAGAGAAGCTAGATACAGCGATTGATAAACAAAGGTGGATGCTCGACCGTTCGTCATTGTAGGAGTGCCAGCAGTCACCGGCTCTTCAACACGCAAGTTATACTTTTGTATCAATCAAATCACATATTACTCGGGTAGATAATTTCCAGTAGATCCTTCATGTGTTAGCTCAAATCACCGACCAGTATGGTTTAAATAAGTGACCCACTGATCAGATCAGATAGACTGGTCCGAACCCTTGACTGGTCCGAACCCTTGACTGGTCCGAACCCTTGACTGGTCCGAACCCTGGACTGGTTTCAAACGGTTTCGTTGTGCACCACCTAGCAGGTTATTAATAGAATATTCAAGAGGTTGCTAGTAGAATTGCAGTAAATCAACCATTCAAATCATTATGAAGCTGTGTGTAGTCTGTGGTCAGTCAAACAAACGGGCTTCCACATGCATAAATTGTCATTTTTGTGGAAATTGGTGTCACGCCCCTTGTGCAGATATCCAAGAACTAGCTACAAGCAGTATTAAAACAGGGAAGTGTTTTTGGGTATGCCCAAATGAGATAAATCTGTGGACTAAAATCACAAGGGTATTAAAAGAGGTCAACATCAAAGCTGCTTTCATAGAAAACCTGGAAGCTTTCTACAACAGATGGGAACATAAAAAGTCCGGGCTGAATGGTACTGCCCTTGATACTGGCCATGTAGTCAGAAACTGTAAGGCTGGAGATGATGTCCTGGTAGTCAGTAAATGGGGGGCTGATAGTGCTGTCCTGGGAGACAGTAATGGGGAAGCTGGAGGTGCTGTCCTGGGAGACAGTAATGGTGAAGCTGGAGGTGCTGTCCTGGGAGACAGTAATGGTGAAGCTGGAGGTGCTGTCCTGGGAGACAGTAATGGTGAAGCTGGAGATGCTGTCCTGGGAGACAGTACTGGGGAAGCTGGAGATGCTGTCCTGGGAGACAGTAATGGTGAAGCTGGAGATGCTGTCCTGGGAGACAGTAATGGTGAAGCTGGAGATTTTGTCCAGGTAGTCGGGAATTATACGCAGGAAGGAATACATATGAATGACCTCATAGGGGACAGGAGCCATAGTAGGGAAACAAGTGTAGTCAAAGATAAGATAAAACCAATATTGCAAACTAGAAATACCGCAGGAAATAGCAAACAAGAGGACTCCACTAGCAATAGTGAGGATATATAACCAAAAACAAATGGTGGGAGCTCCATTGTTGGTGCTAGGGAGGATAGAAGTAAGACAGGGAAACATGCACCAACAGGGAATACAGTCACAGAAACCCAAGGCAAACGGAAACCAAGCCTGTGCACATACTATGCACTTGGTATCTGCTGGCATGGGAAATCTGGAAAAACAGATGGGACGTGCAACTATGACCACCCTAGAAAATGCCATGCCCATATGACAACAGGAAAATGCAAACTCCCTTCCTGTAAGCTTTTTCACCCTGAACTGTGTACCTCTTCAGTACAGGAAAGACTGTGCTATAACTTAAATTGCCAGGCATACCATCTAAAGGGGACAAAAAGATACAAAACATCCAGGCCATGGGAAAACCTGGGTAGCCACAGCCACTCAAGAGGGAGAGGTTTTTTAGTGCCAGGAAGGAAAAAAAACTGGCAGGAAATGGCAGAAATCGTACACCAAATCCAGTCATTCCTGGAGTGGAACCACAGTCGATGGCCTCCACTCCAAACCAACAGATACAGATACTAATGCCGGAAAAAAAATCCCCCCCCAGTACCAACAATACCACCAGTCCGATAACATTCTTCTTTGCAAATATACAGGGTCTAAAGCCAGCAACAAACAACAAAATACCTTTCATCCGTGGACTGCTTGCAGAGGCAAAGGCAATGTTCGCGGCTTTCACTGAGACCCACATAAAGGATCACTTGGACAACAAAATATGGATCCCAGGTTACAACCTATACAGATGTGACAGAGTGAACAGGCAAAAGGGGGGGGTTGGCCTGTACATTGCAGAGTCACTTGTTTGCACAGAACTGCTAAATGCCTCAAATGATGTAGTGGAAGTTTTAGCAGTAAAGGTCGAGAACCAAAACCTAGTCATTGTGATAGTCTACAAGCCTCCGGATGCAACATCCCAGCAATTCCAGGAACAGCTGTTAAAAATTGACCACTGTCTGGAAAACCTTCCAGCTCCTGCACCCAACATCTTGCTCCTGGGGGATTTCAACTTAAGGCACCTAAAATGGAGGAATATAGCAAATAATATTGTTGCAGTAATAACACCAGGAGGCAGCTCTGATGAAAACTCACACTCACGCGAGCTTTTAAATCTCTGCACAAAATTCAATTTAAACCAGCAAATAATAGAGCCTACTAGACTGGAGAATACACTAGACCTCATCTTCACTAACAATGATGATCTGATAAGAAATATCACCATATCAAAAACAATATACTCAGATCACAACATAATTGAGGTTCAGTCATGTATGCGCGGAGCCCCAGACCGACATAATGAGATTAGTCACGAGGGAGCATTCACCAAATTCAACTTCAATAACAAAAACATAAAGTGGGACCAAGTAAACCAAGTCCTAACCGATATAAGCTGGGAAGATATACTAAGCAACACAGACCCCAACTTATGCCTAGAACAGATTAACTCGGTAGCACTCGATGTATGCACAAGGCTTATTCCTCTAAGGAAAAGGAGGAGTAGATGTAAAACAGAAAGAGACAGGCGCTCCCTTTACAGGCGACGGAAAAGAATAACAGAGCGGCTAAAAGAGGTCAATATATCTGAAATGCGTAGGGAGACACTGGTCAGAGAAATAGCAAGCATCGAACTTAAGCTAAAAGAATCCTTTAGGAGTCAGGAATCGCGGGAAGAACTAAAAGCCATAAATGAAATCGAAAGAAACCCAAAGTATTTCTTCTCCTATGCCAAATGAAAGTCGAGAACAACGTCCAGTATTGGGCCCCTACTTAAACAAGATGGGTCCTACACAGATGACAACAAGGAAATGAGTGAGCTACTCAAGTCCCAATATGACTCAGTTTTTAGCAAGCCGCTAACCAGACTGAGAGTCGAAGATCAAAATGAATTTTTTATGAGAGAGCCACAAAATTTGATTAACACAAGCCTATCCGATGTTATCCTGACGCCAAATGACTTCGAACAGGCGATAAATGACATGCCCATGCACTCTGCCCCAGGACCAGACTCATGGAACTCTGTGTTCATCAAGAACTGCAAGAAGCCCCTATCACGAGCCTTTTCCATCCTATGGAGAGGGAGCATGGACACGGGGGTCGTCCCACAGTTACTAAAAACAACAGACATAGCCCCACTCCACAAAGGGGGCAGTAAAGCAACAGCAAAGAACTACAGACCAATAGCACTAACATCCCATATCATAAAAATCTTTGAAAGGGTCCTAAGAAGCAAGATCACCACCCATCTAGAAACCCATCAGTTACACAACCCAGGGCAACATGGGTTTAGAACAGGTCGCTCCTGTCTGTCTCAACTATTGGACCACTACGACAAGGTCCTAAATGCACTAGAAGACAAAAAGAATGCAGATGTAATATATACAGACTTTGCAAAAGCCTTCGACAAGTGTGACCATGGCGTAATAGCGCACAAAATGCGTGCTAAAGGAATAACAGGAAAAGTCGGTCGATGGATCTATAATTTCCTCACTAACAGAACACAGAGAGTAGTCGTCAACAGAGTAAAGTCCGAGGCAGCTACGGTGAAAAGCTCTGTTCCACAAGGCACAGTACTCGCTCCCATCTTGTTCCTCATCCTTATATCCGACATAGACAAGGATGTCAGCCACAGCACCGTGTCTTCCTTTGCAGATGACACCCGAATCTGCATGACAGTGTCTTCCATTGCAGACACTGCAAAACTCCAGGCAGACATCAACCAAATCTTTCAGTGGGCTGCAGAAAACAATATGAAGTTCAACGATGAGAAATTTCAATTACTCAGATATGGTAAACATGAGGAAATTAAATCTTCATCAGAGTACAAAACAAATTCTGGCCACAAAATAGAGCGAAACACCAACGTCAAAGACCTGGGAGTGATCATGTCGGAGGATCTCACCTTCAAGGACCATAACATTGTATCAATCGCATCTGCTAGAAAAATGACAGGATGGATAATGAGAACCTTCAAAACTAGGGAGGCCAAGCCCATGATGACACTCTTCAGGTCACTTGTTCTATCTAGGCTGGAATATTGCTGCACACTAACAGCACCTTTCAAGGCAGGTGAAATTGCCGACCTAGAAAATGTACAGAGAACTTTCACGGCACGCATAACGGAGATAAAACACCTCAATTATTGGGAGCGCTTGAGGTTCCTAAACCTGTATTCCCTGGAACGCAGGAGGGAGAGATACATGATTATATACACCTGGAAAATCCTAGAGGGACTAGTACCGAACTTGCACACGAAAATCACCCACTACGAAAGCAAAAGACTTGGCAGACGATGCACCATCCCCCCAATGAAAAGCAGGGCTGTCACTAGCACGTTAAGAGACCATACAATAAGTGTCAGGGGCCCGAGACTGTTCAACTGCCTCCCAGCACACATAAGGGGGATTACCAACAGACCCCTGGCAGTCTTCAAGCTGGCACTGGACAAGCACCTAAAGTCAGTTCCGGATCAGCCGGGCTGTGGCTCGTATGTTGGTTTGCGTGCAGCCAGCAGCAACAGCCTGGTTGATCAGGCTCTGATCCACCAGGAGGCCTGGTCTCAGACCGGGCCGCGGGGGCGTTGACCCCCGGAACTCTCTCCAGGTAAACTCCAGGTAAACATTTATTCCAATGCTGTCTAATTCCCACAATTTATGCACTGGCTCAACACCATCCTCTATGGACGAATTATACTGGGGCACGACTTCATGAGTAAGACACAGTGATAGTATTTATAGTTTCCTCTAGTCATGCATTATCATTACGAGGAATCGTACCATACATTACATGGTCTCCTGTAGTCTTTAAAAGGGTGACACCACATTTCTTTACCATACCCTTTACAAAGGAGGCATAATAGTCACTACCTATCAAAATATTTATTGGGCTACAGAATCATCATTTACACCAGAAGGTGCTAAATTTACATTATGTGAAAGTCTTTCTGTAGCTTTACTAAGCCCTATTGTAGATATTTTCTCTGAAAGTCTATCTACAATTACTGCATTAACACGTTTTTTCTAATTGCCCAACCTGACAGTTACATAAACAGTGTCATACAATTGAGCCCTTTTATCTGAGGAAAAAAACCAGATAATTTTAGAGTTGTAGGATCGCCCATTTGTACTTTCATCCCATTAAAACATTTACTTTTAATGAAAGTACGTTGGGATCCCTGGTCTAATAATGCAGTTACATTTTTTGATTTATGCCTTTTATCATAAACTTTTACCTGTAACACAGGTAAGGCTACTTCAGCTAAACCGTCATTATTAACATTAGCAGCAATTTTTGCATTAGCCACTGTTGTGTCAGGATTGTCAACATTATCATTATTATCAACATTATCATGTAGACCCTTACACATGACTATATGGTGTCTTCCTTTGTGACATTGATAACAGTTGTTTTATTTGGCATGACAATCCTTTACATTGTGATTACCTAGACATCTGATACATCTGTCAAGTTCCTCCAATCTTTCAACTTTATCATTCCATGAATTGTATGCACTGTAATTCTTAGAAAAATGAGTACCCTTGCAGAAGAGGCAATCTCTCTTTTCTTTGACTGGTTTCTTATTAACTGGGTTACTCTTAGGAGGGTACTTATTTTTCTTACCTTGTGGAGAATCATTATTTCTGATTCCTGCTACTTGATATGCACCTATGCAACTCTTTTAAGGAAATGAATTTTGATTATCAACATTGTGATAATTTTTCCCTTTGTGAAACTTGACAGATATCTCAGAGTTATTATGTGTTGCATCTTTAAAATGAGTTGGTTGGCTGGTCTTCAACTGAACAATTAATTCTTGTAGACCTAGTCTTATTTCCTCCAGACCAAAATAACCTTTGTGATACTTGTTTGAGAGGCATTCAAGTGTTTTACAGCTTAATTTATTCTGTACAATGGCACTCAATAACAGTCTGATTCCTTCAGATTATATTTATTACTTAAAGTTTTGAGAGTGATCTCCAGTTTAACTCTAAACTTCTGTACACCTTTGTAAGTGTGATCTGGAGATTTTATATTAACAATGATATTCACTGGATCCAACCTACTTTGTTCTATATTACCATAAGTGACCTTCAACAAGTCAACTGCTTCTTTGTAAAAATCATCTACATTGGTAAAGGCTTGTATGTGAGCATCTCCTCTTATGTGCCCTTTGAGGTAAAATAATTTAGTTACCCAGGTTAGGTCACTCCTATCATGCACAGCTGCTTTAAAAATTGACCAAAACTCCTCCCAATTTTCTCCAGGATTAAATACATGTAAACATAATTCTGGAAGTTTTGGCAAAGACATATTATTTGTTGGAGCAGATTGATTAACTGCCTGGTTTATATCTTTTAATTTATTCAAGGCCTGACTTTTACAAGAAAGAATCTTTTCTTCTAATTCATAATACTGGTTAATCATAAGATTTATTTCTGTCTCATCTATACAATTTACTAACAAATCTCCTTCATATTTTTTATAATATAATTTGTATGAATCATATCTATTCCCTAAGGCATCTAAATACAATTTTAAATCATCAGTATTCACAGTTTCTTGATTCATTAATTCCAAACATCTATTGTATGCCTTTGTTACATGACATTTTCTAGCCTGCAATGATGTTTTTTTTTCCTCTAAATTCCAGGTGTTTGTCATCTGCATTAATTTCCTCATTTTCACCCATGATGCAATGTATTAAATTTAACTTAATTAATAACACTGATTATGTACTTACTTTTGCATTTTATGAAGGTAAATATTACAGCTTACCTTGAACAAATCCTAGCTACTTGAGCTTAGCAATTACATGTAAGGAAATTATAATGTAAACTTTAAATATACATTAATAATTTTCGCTACACTTGAGCTTAACAATTACACATGTAAGGAAATTATAATATAAATTTTAATTGCATTAATATGAATTCTAGCTACACTTGAGCTTAGCAATTACTCATGTAAGGAAATAATATAAATTTTAAATACACATTAATATAAATCTTAGCTTATCCTTGCCAGACTTGGCTTAACAAAATTAATGTTATACAAATACTCTAATATAAATCTTTGCCAGACTTGGCTTAACAAAAATTAGTATTGTAATAATTATAATCCACTACACATTAAGTAAATTTGTGGACCTAACATCCACCTCCTGTCATTTCACATATAATTCTTAAGTAATTAATTCACTAATTAATGATTTCACTAATTCCATCCGGTTCAAAGGACCAATGGGCAACTAATGTGGAAAACTAAATTTACTTGGATGTAACTCATGGGATACATACCAATAAATGGTAACAAAGATAATTATTTTTTTATAAAATTTACAGAGACAAGTAGGAATTTTAGGACACCTAGGTCACAAAAAATGTCCCCCTTCGATACCTACCACTGTCATATCCACAAGTCACTCTTCACCTATATTAATTTCAAATGAAATATACATTACCAGGATTTCTGGTAAACATTATTATAAATTTGTGGACTGCATGTTAAATTTAATAAATGATTACATATACACATTTATGTAACAGAAGGAGAATTTATCTTAATACCACTCATCAATTAGTCTGGAGATTACTGTACATCATGTACAGAACCCCCTGTCTAAAATATGGAGAAAATACTGGCCAGAATTTCAACATAAATATAAAGACATGATGTAGCTGGGGTAATATCCTGTTTCCATCTAATTACGGAGTTCTGTGTAGTCGCCTGATTTCTCATGTTATGCAGGACTGCAATTCCAACAATTTTGGCTCCTATTTGGGAAGTTTCAAACACAATTTAACTTCCAGAGCAACAAAATTTATGCACATTTCACTAGCATGCCTGTACCACATTCATAAACAATGGCGTCTCTACCCCACCGATGCTCACCCATTCCTGGTTCTTTATTTATTTACAAATGAATTTTTATTACCTACAATATACTGCAATATTTTTGGAGAATATACAGTATTTTCCACAAAACTAATAGAATAGTTATTGTGGAAAATACTGTATATATTTTCTAGAAATATAGTAGTTATATGTAAATAGATGGCCATACTGTATTTAATAAAAATTAATGCTATAAAAAATGGGAAGCCTGCACCTGCGCAGACGAGACTCGCCATTGTTGTTTGAACTGGACACTAATGTTAGTGAATAATGGGAAGAATTTTTCGTGCTCTAGAGGTGAAATTGGGCTGACACCTCTCAAATAGAAGCCAAAATTGATGGATATGCATTCCTGCATAACTTGAGATATCAGGCGACTGGACAAGACAGCTCCAGGAACCTCAGGTAAGTTTGTTTATGTTTGTAACTCTGGCCAGTGTTATTTTCATGGATAGACAGTGAGGTTTTCTGAGTATGATACACCTTAATCTCCAGTCAAATTGGTGAGTTTACCTGGAGTTTACCTGGAGAGAGTTTCGGGGGTCAACGCCCCCGCGGCCCGGTCTGTGACCAGGCCTCCTGGTGGATCAGCGCCTGATCAACCAGACTGTTGCTGCTGGCTGCACGCAAACCAACGTACGAGCCACAGCCCGGCTGATCAGGAACTGACTTTAGGTGCTTGTCCAGTGCCAGCTTGAAGACTGCCAGGGGTCTGTTGGTAATCCCCCTTATGTGTGCTGGGAGGTAGTTGAACAGTCTCGGGCCCCTGACACTTATTGTATGGTCTCTTAACGTGCTAGTGACACCCCTGCTTTTCATTGGGGGGATGGTGCATCGTCTGCCAAGTCTTTTGCTTTCGTAGTGAGTGATTTTCGTGTGCAAGTTCGGTACTAGTCCCTCTAGGATTTTCCAGGTGTATATAATCATGTATCTCTCCCTCCTGCGTTCCAGGGAATACAGGTTTAGAAACCTCAAGCGCTCCCAGTAATTGAGGTGTTTTATCTCCGTTATGCGCGCCGTGAAAGTTCTCTGTACATTTTCTAGGTCGGCAATTTCACCTGCCTTGAAAGGTGCTGTTAGAGTGCAGCAATATTCCAGCCTAGATAGAACAAGTGACCTGAAGAGTGTCATCATGGGCTTGGCCTCCCTAGTTTTGAAGGTTCTCATTATCCATCCTGTCATTTTTCTAGCAGATGCGATTGATACAATGTTATGGTCCTTGAAGGTGAGATCCTCCGACATAATCACTCCCAGGTCTTTGACGTTGGTGTTTCGCTCTATTTTGTGGCCAGAATTTGTTTTGTACTCTGATGAAGATTTAATTTCCTCATGTTTACCATATCTGAGTAATTGAAATTTCTCATCGTTGAACTTCATATTGTTTTCTGCAGCCCACTGAAAGATTTGGTTGATGTCCGCCTGGAGCCTTGCAGTGTCTGCAATGGAAGACACTGTCATGCAGATTCGGGTGTCATCTGCAAAGGAAGACACGGTGCTGTGGCTGACATCCTTGTCTATGTCGGATATGAGGATGAGGAACAAGATGGGAGCTAGTACTGTGCCTTGTGGAACAGAGCTTTTCACCGTAGCTGCCTCGGACTTTACTCTGTTGACGACTACTCTCTGTGTTCTGTTAGTGAGGAAATTATAGATCCATCGACCGACTTTTCCTGTTATTCCTTTAGCGCGCATTTTGTGCGCTATTACGCCATGGTCACACTTGTCGAAGGCTTTTGCAAAGTCTGTATATATTACATCTGCATTCTTTTTGTCTTCTAGTGCATTTAGGACCTTGTCGTAGTGATCCAGTAGTTGAGACAGACAGGAGCGACCTGTTCTAAACCCATGTTGCCCTGGGTTGTGTAACTGATGGGTTTCTAGATGGGTGGTGATCTTGCTTCTTAGGACCCTTTCAAAGATTTTTATGATATGGGATGTTAGTGCTATTGGTCTATAGTTCTTTGCTGTTGCTTTACTGCCCCCTTTGTGGAGTGGGGCTATGTCTGTTGTTTTTAGTAACTGAGGGACGACCCCCGTGTCCATGCTCCCTCTCCATAGGATGGAAAAGGCTCGTGATAGGGGCTTCTTGCAGTTCTTGATGAACACAGAGTTCCATGAGTCTGGCCCTGGGGCAGAGTGCATGGGCATGTCATTTATCGCCTGTTCGAAGTCATTTGGCGTCAGGATAACATCGGATAGGCTTGTGTTAATCAAATTTTGTGGCTCTCTCATAAAAAATTCATTTTGATCTTCGACTCTCAGTCTGGTTAGCGGCTTGCTAAAAACTGAGTCATATTGGGACTTGAGTAGCTCACTCATTTCCTTGTTGTCATCTGTGTAGGACCCATCTTGTTTAAGTAGGGGCCCAATACTGGACGTTGTTCTCGATTTTGATTTGGCATAGGAGAAGAAATACTTTGGGTTTCTTTCGATTTCATTTATGGCTTTTAGTTCTTCCCGCGATTCCTGACTCCTAAAGGATTCTTTTAGCTTAAGTTCGATGCTTGCTATTTCTCTGACCAGTGTCTCCCTGCGCATTTCAGATATATTGACCTCTTTTAGCCGCTCTGTTATTCTTTTCCGTCGCCTGTAAAGGGAGCGCCTGTCTCTTTCTATTTTACATCTACTCCTTCTTTTTCTTAGAGGAATAAGCCTTGTGCATACATCGAGTGCCACCGAGTTAATCTGTTCTAGGCATAAGTTTGGGTCTGTGTTGCTTAGTATATCTTCCCAGCTTATATCGGTTAGGACTTGGTTTACTTGGTCCCACTTTATGTTTTTGTTATTGAAGTTGAATTTAGTGAATGCTCCCTCGTGACTAGTCTCATTTTGTCGGTCTGGGGCTCCACGCATACATGTCTGAACCTCAATTATGTTGTGATCTGAGTATATTGTTTTTGATATAGTGACATTTCTTATCAGATCATCATTGTTAGTGAAGATGAGGTCTAGTGTATTCTCCAGTCTAGTAGGCTCTATTATTTGCTGGTTTAAATTGAATTTTGTGCAGAGATTTAAAAGCTCGTGTGAGTGTGAGTTTTCATCAGAGCTGCCTCCTGGTGTTATTACTGCAACAATATTATTTGCTATATTCCTCCATTTTAGGTGCCTTAAGTTGAAATCCCCCAGGAGCAAGATGTTGGGTGCAGGAGCTGGAAGATTTTCCAGACAGTGGTCAATTTTTAACAGCTGTTCCTGGAATTGCTGGGATGTTGCATCCGGAGGCTTGTAGACTACCACAATGACTAGGTTTTGGTTCTCGACCTTTACTGCTAAAACTTCCACTACGTCATTTGAGGCATTAAGCAGTTCTGTGCAAACAAGTGACTCTGCAATGTACAGGCCAACCCCCCCTTTTTGCCTGTTCACTCTGTCACATCTGTATAGGTTGTAACCTGGGATCCATATTTCGTTGTCCAAGTGATCCTTTATGTGGGTCTCAGTGAAAGCCGCGAACATTGCCTTTGCCTCTGCAAGCAGTCCACGGATGAAAGGTATTTTGTTGTTTGTTGCTGGCTTTAGACCCTGTATATTTGCAAAGAAGAATGTTATCGGACTGGTGGTATTGTTGGTACTGGGGGTGGATTTTTTTTCCGGCATTAGTATCTGTATCTGTTGGTTTGGAGTGGAGGCCATCGACTGTGGTTCCACTCCAGGAATGACTGGATTTGGTGTACGATTTCTGCCATTTCCTGCCAGTTTTTTTTCCTTCCTGGCACTAAAAAACCTCTCCCTCTTGAGTGATATTAAGATATATTCTCCTTCTGTTATGTAAATTTGTGTATATATAATCACTTATTAATTTTAATATACAGTCCAGAAATTTATATATTTACCAGAATTCCTGGTGATGTACATTTCATTTGTAATTAATAGGTCTAGAGCAACTTGTGGATATGACAGTGGTAGGTATCAAAGAGGGACATTTTTTGTGACCTAGGTGTCACAAATTCCTACTTGTCTATGTAACTCTGATAAATAATAATTATCTTTGTTATTTACTGTCATGTACATAATGAGTTACATTCAGATAAATGTAAGTTTCCACATTTAATTTGCCCGTTGGCCCTTTGAACTGAATGTAATTAGTGAAGTCATTAATTAGTTAATTATTTAATAATTATATGTGAAATGACAGAAGGAGGTGGATGATAAGTTCATAAATTTACTTAATGTGTAGTGGATTATAATTATTACAATATTAATTTGATAAGACAATTCTGGCCAAGATTTATATCAGTGTAATTGATAAGCCAAGTGTAGCTAATTATATTTATGTGTATAACATTAATTTTGCTATGCCAAATTCTGGCAAAGATTTATATTAATTTGTATAATATTAATTTTGATAAGCCAAGTTTGACTAAAGGCTTGTATTAATGTACATTTAAAATTTATATTATAATTTTCTTACATGTGTAGTTACTAAGCTCAAGTGTAGCTAACATTATTAATGTATATTTAAAATTTATATTATAATTTTCTTACATGTGTAATTGCTTAACTTAAGTGTAGCTAACATTATTAATGTGTATTTAAAATTTATATTACAATTTTCTTACATGTAATTGCAAAGCTCAAGTGTAGCTAGGATTTATTCAAAGGTAAGTTGTACTATTTACCTTAATAAAGTGCATAATTTAGTACATAATCGGTGTTATTAATTAAGTTGAATTTAATACATTGCATCATGGCTGAAAATGAGGAAATTAATATAGAAGACAAACATATGGAATATAGAGCAAAAAAAGCATCACTGCAAGCTAGAAAGGGTCATGTAACCAAAGCATATAATAAATGTTTGGAATTAATGAATCAAGAAACTGTGAATACTGATGATTTAAAATTGTATTTAGATATTTTAGGGAATAGATATGATTCATACAAATTATATTACAACAAATATGAAGGAGATTTGTTAGTAAACTGTGTAGATGAGACTGAAGTAGATCTTATGATTAATCAGTATTATGAATTAGAAGGAAAGATTCTTTCTTGTAAAAGTCAGGCTTTGAATAAATTAAAACGTGTAAACCAGGCAGTTAATCAGTCTGCTCCAACAAATAATATGTCTTTGCCAAAACTCCCAGAATTATGTTTACCTGTAATTAATCCTGGAGAAAATTGGGAGGAGTTTCGGTCAATTTTTAAAGCAGCTGTGCATGGCAGGAGTGACCTAGCCTGTGTAACTAAATTATTTTACCTCAAAGGACAAGTAAGAGGAGATGCTCACATACTCATACAAGCCTTTCCCAATGTAGATGACTCTTACAAGGAAGCAGTTGACTTGTTGAAGGTCACTTATGGTAATACAGAACAAAGTAGGTTGGGTCTAGTGAATATCATTGTTAATTTAAAATCTCCAGATCACACTTACAAAAGTTTACAGCAGTTTAGAGTTAAACTGGAGAGCACTCTCAAAACTTTAAGTAATAAATATAATTTGAAGGAATCAGACTGGTTATTGAGTGCCATGGTACAGAATAAATTAAGCTGTAAAACACTTGGATCGAACAAATATCACAAAGGTTATTTTGGTCTGGAGGAAATAAGACTAGGTCTACAAGAATTAATTGTTCAGTTGCAGACCAGCCAACTAACTCATTTTAAAGATGCAACACATAATAACTCTGAGGTATCTGTCAAGTTTCACAAAGGGAAAAATTATCCCAATGGTAATAATCGAAATTCATTTCCAAAAAATAGATGCATAGGTGCATATCAAGTAGCAGGAATCAGAAATAATGATTCTCCACAAGGTAAGAAGAATAAGTACCCTCCTAAGAGTAGCTCAGTTAATAAGAAACCAGTCAAAGAAAAGAGAGATTGTCTCTTTCTAAGAATTACAGTGCATACAATTCATGGAATGATAAAGTTGAAAGATTGGAGGAACTTGACAGATGTGTCAGGTGTTTAGGTAATCACAATGTAAAGGATTAAACCATACCTTGTGCAGATATCCCAGAACTAGCTACAAGCAGTATTAAAACAGAGAAGTGTTTTTGGGTATGCCCAAATGAGGAAAATCTGTGGACTAAAATCACGAGGGTATTAAAAGAGGATAACATCAAAGCTGCTTTCATAGAAAACCTGGAAGCTTTCTACAACAGATGGGAACATAAAAAGGCTGGGCTGAATGGTACTGCCCTTGATACTGGCCATGTAGTCACAAACTGTAAGGCTGGAGGTGATGTCCTGGTAGTCAGTAAATGTGGGGCTGATAGTGCTGTCCTGGGAGACAGAAATGGTGAAGCTGGAGGTGCTGTCCTAGGAAACAGAAATGGTGAAGCTGTAGATACTGTCCTGGGAGACAGTAATGGTGAAGCTGGAGATTTTGTCCAGGTAGTCGGGAATTATACGCAGGAAGGAATACATATAAATGACCTCATAGAGGACAGGAGCCATAGTAGGGAAACAAGTGTAGTCAAAGATAAGATAAAACCAATATTGCAAACTAGAAATACCGCAGGAAATAGCAAACAAGAGGACTCCAATAGCAATAGTGAGGATAAATTACCAAAAACAACTGGTGGGAGCTCCATTGTTGGTGCTAGGGAGGATAGGAGTAAGACAGGGAAACATGCACCAACAGGGAATACAGTCACAGAAACCCAAGGCAAACGGAAACCAAGCCTGTGCTCATACTATGCACTTGGTATCTGCTGGCATGGGAAATCTGGAAAAACAGATGGGACATGCAACTATGACCACCCTAGAAAATGTCATGCCCTTATGACAACAGGAAAATGCAAACTCCCTTCCTGTAAGCTTTTTCACCCTGAAATGTGTACCTCTTCAGTACAGGAAAGACTGTGCTATAACTTAAATTGCCAGGCATACCATCTAAAGGGGACAAAAAGATACAAAACATCCAGGCCATGGGAAAACCTGGGTAGCCACAGCCACTCAAGAGGGAGAGGTTTTTTAGTGCCAGGAAGGAAAAAAAACTGGCAGGAAATGGCAGAAATCGTACACCAAATCCAGTCATTCCTGGAGTGGAACCACAGTCGATGGCCTCCACTCCAAACCAACAGATACAGATACTAATGCCGGAAAAAAAATCCCCCCCAGTACCAACAATACCACCAGTCCGATAACATTCTTCTTTGCAAATATACAGGGTCTAAAGCCAGCAACAAACAACAAAATACCTTTCATCCGTGGACTGCTTGCAGAGGCAAAGGCAATGTTCGCGGCTTTCACTGAGACCCACATAAAGGATCACTTGGACAACGAAATATGGATCCCAGGTTACAACCTATACAGATGTGACAGAGTGAACAGGCAAAAGGGGGGGGTTGGCCTGTATATTGCAGAGTCACTTGTTTGCACAGAACTGCTTAATGCCTCAAATGACGTAGTGGAAGTTTTAGCAGTAAAGGTCGAGAACCAAAACCTAGTCATTGTGGTAGTCTACAAGCCTCCGGATGCAACATCCCAGCAATTCCAGGAACAGCTGTTAAAAATTGACCACTGTCTGGAAAATCTTCCAGCTCCTGCACCCAACATCTTGCTCCTGGGGGATTTCAACTTAAGGCACCTAAAATGGAGGAATATAGCAAATAATATTGTTGCAGTAATAACACCAGGAGGCAGCTCTGATGAAAACTCACACTCACACGAGCTTTTAAATCTCTGCACAAAATTCAATTTAAACCAGCAAATAATAGAGCCTACTAGACTGGAGAATACACTAGACCTCATCTTCACTAACAATGATGATCTGATAAGAAATGTCACCATATCAAAAACAATATACTCAGATCACAACATAATTGAGGTTCAGACATGTATGCGTGGAGCCTCAGACCGACAAAATGAGACTAGTCACGAGGGAGCATTCACCAAATTTAACTTCAATAACAAAAACATAAAGTGGGACCAAGTAAACCAAGTCCTAACCGATATAAGCTGGGAAGATATACTAAGCAACACAGACCCAAACTTATGCCTAGAACAGATTAACTCGGTGGCACTCGATGTATGCACAAGGCTTATTCCTCTAAGAAAAAGGAGGAGTAGATGTAAAATAGAAAGAGACAGGCGCTCCCTTTACAGGCGACGGAAAAGAATAACAGAGCGGCTAAAAGAGGTCAATATATCTGAAATGCGCAGGGAGACACTGGTCAGAGAAATAGCAAGCATCGAACTTAAGCTAAAAGAATCCTTTAGGAGTCAGGAATCGCGGGAAGAACTAAAAGCCATAAATGAAATCGAAAGAAACCCAAAGTATTTCTTCTCCTATGCCAAATCAAAATCGAGAACAACGTCCAGTATTGGGCCCCTACTTAAACAAGATGGGTCCTACACAGATGACAACAAGGAAATGAGTGAGCTACTCAAGTCCCAATATGACTCAGTTTTTAGCAAGCCGCTAACCAGACTGAGAGTCGAAGATCAAAATGAATTTTTTATGAGAGAGCCACAAAATTTGATTAACACAAGCCTATCCGATGTTATCCTGACGCCAAATGACTTCGAACAGGCGATAAATGACATGCCCATGCACTCTGCCCCAGGGCCAGACTCATGGAACTCTGTGTTCATCAAGAACTGCAAGAAGCCCCTATCACGAGCCTTTTCCATCCTATGGAGAGGGAGCATGGACACGGGGGTCGTCCCTCAGTTACTAAAAACAACAGACATAGCCCCACTCCACAAAGGGGGCAGTAAAGCAACAGCAAAGAACTACAGACCAATAGCACTAACATCCCATATCATAAAAATCTTTGAAAGGGTCCTAAGAAGCAAGATCACCACCCATCTAGAAACCCATCAGTTACACAACCCAGGGCAACATGGGTTTAGAACAGGTCGCTCCTGTCTGTCTCAACTACTGGATCACTATGACAAGGTCCTAAATGCACTAGAAGACAAAAAGAATGCAGATGTAATATATACAAACTTTGCAAAAGCCTTCGACAAGTGTGACCATGGCGTAATAGCGCACAAAATGCGCGCTAAAGGAATAACAGGAAAAGTCGGTCGATGGATCTATAATTTCCTCACTAACAGAACACAGAGAGTAGTCGTCAACAGAGTAAAGTCCGAGGCAGCTACGGTGAAAAGCTCTGTTCCACAAGGCACAGTACTAGCTCCCATCTTGTTCCTCATCCTCATATCCGACATAGACAAGGATGTCAGCCACAGCACCGTGTCTTCCTTTGCAGATGACACCCGAATCTGCATGACAGTGTCTTCCATTGCAGACACTGCAAGGCTCCAGGCGGACATCAACCAAATCTTTCAGTGGGCTGCAGAAAACAATATGAAGTTCAACGATGAGAAATTTCAATTACTCAGATATGGTAAACATGAGGAAATTAAATCATCAGAGTACAAAACAAATTCTGGCCACAAAATAGAGCGAAACGCCAACGTCAAAGACCTGGGAGTGATTATGTCAGAGGATCTCACCTTCAAGGACCATAACATTGTATCAATCGCATCTGCTAGAAAAATGACAGGATGGATAATGAGAACCTTCAAAACTAGGGAGGCCAAGCCCATGATGACACTCTTCAGGTCACTTGTTCTATCTAGGCTGGAATATTGCTGCACTCTAACAGCACCTTTCAAGGCAGGTGAAATTGCCGACCTAGAAAATGTACAGAGAACTTTCACGGCGCGCATAACGGAGATAAAACACCTCAATTACTGGGAGCGCTTGAGGTTTCTAAACCTGTATTCCCTGGAACGCAGGAGGGAGAGATACATGATTATATACACCTGGAAAATCCTAGAGGGACTAGTACCGAACTTGCACACGAAAATCACTCACTACGAAAGCAAAAGACTTGGCAGACGATGCACCATCCCCCCAATGAAAAGCAGGGGTGTCACTAGCACGTTAAGAGACCATACAATAAGTGTCAGGGGCCCGAGACTGTTCAACTGCCTCCCAGCACACATAAGGGGGATTACCAACAGACCCCTGGCAGTCTTCAAGCTGGCACTGGACAAGCACCTAAAGTCAGTTCCTGATCAGCCGGGCTGTGGCTCATACGTTGGTTTGCGTGCAGCCAGCAGCAACAGCCTGGTTGATCAGGCGCTGATCCACCAGGAGGCCTGGTCACAGACCGGGCCGCGGGGGCGTTGACCCCCGAAACTCTCTCCAGGTAAACTCCAGGTAATACCCCCGGCCGGGATTGAACCCGCGGTCATAGAGTCTCAAAACTCCAGCCCGTCGCATTAGCCACTAGACCAGCTAGCCACAATAAGATTCATCCAACTAGGTATATTTCTACACCATAGGAAAGTTAGCACAGGCACCTCTGTGACCACAAATGCAAGTTTTTACAGACGAATCTCCAGCTAGCGTGGCCGTGACGAACTCTAGCTCAAGTCCCTTCACTGCCGTCAACATGACTCAAGAAATCGTAATGACACGATTGCAAATAAACCATACCCCCGGCCGGGATTGAACCCGCGGTCATAGAGTCTCAAAACTCCAGCCCGTCGCGTTAGCCACTAGACCAGCTAGCCACAATAAGATTCATCCAACTAGGTATATTTCTACACCATAGGAAAGTTAGCACAGGCACCTCTGTGACCACAAATGCAAGTTTTTACAGACGAATCTCCAGCTAGCTGGAGATTCGTCTGTAAAAACTTGCATTTGTGGTCACAGAGGTGCCTGTGCTAACTTTCCTATGGTGTAGAAATATACCTAGTTGGATGAATCTTATTGTGGCTAGCTGGTCTAGTGACTAACGCGACGGGCTGGAGTTTTGAGACTCTATGACCGCGGGTTCAATCCCGGCCGGGGGTATGGTTTATTTGCAATCGTGTCATTACGATTTCTTGAGTCGAGTAATGTAAAGGATTGTCATGCCAAATTAAACAACTGTTATCAATGTCACAAAGGAAGACACTATGTAGTCATTTGTAAGGGTCTTTATGACAATGTTGATAATAAACTCCAGGTAATAATGATAATGTTGACAATCCTGACACAACAGTAGCTAATGTAAAAATTGCTGTTAATGTTAATAATGATTGTTTTGCTGAAGTAGCCTTACCTGTGTTACAGGTAAAAATTGATGATGAAAGGCATAAATAAAAAAATGTAACTGCATTATTGGACCAGGGATCCCAGAGTACTTTCATTAAACGTAAATGTCTTGATGGGATGAAAGTACAGTTGGGAGATCCCACAACTTTAAAATTATCCGGTTTTCTCTCGGAAAAAAGGGCTCAATTGTATGACACTGTTTATGTAAGTCTCAGGTTGGGCAATGAGAAAAAACGTGTTAATGCAGTAATTGTAGATAGACTTCCAGAGAAAATATCTACAATAGGGCTTAGTAAAGCTACAGAAAGATTTTCACATAATGTAAATTTAGCACCTTCTGGTGTAAGTGATGATTCTGTAGGCCCAATAAATATTTTGATAGGTAGTGACTATTTTGCCTCCTTTGTAAAGAGTATGGTAAAGAAATGTGGTGTCACCCTTTTGAAGACTGCAGGAGGCCATGTAATGTATGGTACGATTCCTCGTAATAATAATTCATGACTAGAGGAAACTACGAATGCCATACTCATGTCTTACTCATGAAATCGTGCCCCAGTATAATTCTGCCATAGAGGATGGTGTTGAGCCAGTGAATAAATTGTTGGAATTAGACAGCATTGGAATAAATGTAAATGGAGAAAGTCCAGACGATTCTTTTACTCAGGAACAGTACCTGAGAGATGTGAAATTTGAATCTGGACAATACTCGGTACGACTTCCGTGGAGACTGAACCATCCAAAATTGCCCACTAATTACAGAATGGCATATGGACAGTTAAAGGCTCAGCTCCGCAAACTGAGTAAGACACCAGAATTGTTAACTGCCTATAATGATATAATTGCTGAACAATTAATTAATAAATTTTTAGATTTACCTCCTGAGCAAGCCAAAATTTATGGTCACTATTTGCCACATCACGGAGTGAAGAAGGATTCTAAGACCACTCCTATGAGAATTGTGTTTAATTGTAGTGCCAGGAGTAACAAAATTGTACCTTGTTTATATGACTGATGACAGGTCCGTCGTTGATGGGAAAATCAGGAGATATCTTATTAAATTTCAGGGTGAAGAATTATACCTTTATGGCTGACATAAGTAAAGCTTTCCTAAGAGTGGGTTTACAAGAGGCTGACCAGGATTGTTCCCGCTTCTTATGGCCTGAGAATCCTATTGACCCACTTAGCCCTCTGAAAACCTTTCGCTTTAGGAGCATATTATTTAGTGCTACATCCAGTCCGTTCCTACTTCAAGCGACGATAAATGCACACCTTAAATGTATGGGAACTCCACTGAGTAAAGTAATGAGCAAACAATTTTATGTGGACAATTTCTTGGGTGTGACATCAACTGAAGGGGAACTGTTAATGACTTATAGAGAGGCTAATAAAATAATGCAAAGTGCAAATATGGCTCTGAGGGAATCGAACAGTAATTCGTCCAAATTAAAGGACAAAATAAGTAAAGATTTCCTTGGAGATGAAGTGCCAAAATGTAGTAATGTATTGGGTTTAACTTGGGATACTGAGAGAGATTTGTTAATGTTAAAACCTAATAATTACAGAATGCCCAATGAATTAACTAAGAGAGTTTTGCTTGCTGAAGTTTCCAAATGTCTTGATCCACTAGGTTTAGTGTCACCCCTTACTATAAGAGGGAAACTATTAATACAGGAAGCATGGAAAATTAAATGTGCTTGGGATGAAATTCTACCTGAGGAATTCATTAACAGGTGGGATGAATTAATTGGTGATTATGAAAAAATTCCAATGTTGGAGTTTCCATGCCAGGTGCCAATCCAAATGGGAAAAATGTACTCCACATTTTTTGTGATGCTTCAAAATTGGCATATGGAGCAGTTGCTTACCTTCAATGTAATAGTGTTATTTCTCTTGTTATGTCTAAGGCTAAAGTGTCTCCAATTAAATCACGTACCTTTCCTCAGTTGGAATTAACAGCCATTTATGTAGGTGTCAAATTAGCTAATTATATAAGAAATAAGTTGCAGGAGATAAATATTAGTGACACTGTAATTTGGTCTGATAATGAGGTATCCTTACAATGGATTCATAATGGAAACAGTAAAATTGTGTACGTACAAAACAGAGTCGCTGAAATTAATCAGATGCAAGGGAAGTATAATAGTTTGGGTCAGCATATGTTAACATTTAATCATGGTTTAGAAAGACATGTTAGCAAACACTATAACATATTTATTAGAAAACGTTTCAGTCCTGTGACCTTGATCACCAACTTGTCGGTATTTATTACCAAGGTTTATACCAACATTTAATCATATACCTGGTGAGGAGAATCCAGCTGATTTCTTGTCTCGAGGTTTACCTTATGCTAAATTTGTAAATGCTGTATCATGGTTTAAAGCACCGAGCTGGTTAGTAAATAAAGCTAATTGGCGTATATTGCTCCTGTTGAAATTACTGTGACCACCGCTTCAATAGTTTGTCCTTCCTTAGCCACTGATATAAATAGGTATTCTTCTTTTCCCAAACTAATCAATGTAACTAAATTGGTGTTTAAATTTCTAAACAAGATGAATATCTCATATAAGTTTTCACATCCTCTTGAATATTGGATAAAGAGGGTACAGGAGAAAATCTATGGAAATGAGATTAAACTGATGATGGAAAAAAAATTGTGAAAGGTGAAATGTTCGCGGCTTTCACTGAGACCCACATAAAGGATCACTTGGACAACGAAATATGGATCCCAGGTTACAACCTATACAGATGTGACAGAGTGAACAGGCAAAAGGGGGGGGGGGTTGGCCTGTACATTGCAGAGTCACTTGTTTGTACAGAACTGCTTAATGCCTCAAATGATGTAGTGGAAGTTTTAGCAGTAAAGGTCGAGAACCAAAACCTAGTCATTGTGGTAGTCTACAAGCCTCCAAAAGCTGAACATCCCAGCAATTCCAGGAACAGCTGTTAAAAATTGACCACTGTCTGGAAAATCTTCCAGCTCCTGCACCGAACATCTTGCTCCTGGGGGATTTCAACTTAAGGCACCTAAAATGGAGGAATATAGCAAATAATATAGTTGCAGTAATAACACCAGGAGGCAGCTCTGATGAAAACTCACACTTACCTGGAGTTTACCTGGAGAGAGTTTCGGGGGTCAACGCCCCCGCGGCCCGGTCTGTGACCAGGCCTCCTGGTGGATCAGAGCCTGATCAACCTGGCTGTTACTGCTGGCTGCACGCAAACCAACGTACGAGCCACAGCCCAGCTATTCAGGAACCGACTTTAGGTGCACTCAAACGAGCTTTTAAATCTCTGCACAAAATTAAATTTAAACCAGCAAATAATAGAGCCTACTAGACTGGAGAATACACTAGACCTCATCTTCACTAACAATGATGATCTGATAAGAAATGCCACCACATCAAAAACAATATACTCAGATCACAACATAATTGAGGTTCAGACATGTATGCGTGGAGCCCCAGACCGACATAATGAGATTAGTCACGAGGGAGCATTCACCAAATTCAACTTCAATAACAAAAATATAAAATGGGACCAAGTTTACCAAGTCCTAATCGATATCAGCTGGGAAGATATACTAAGCAACACAGACCCCAACTTATGCCTAGAACAGATTAACTTGGAGGCACTCGATGTATGCACACGGCTTATTCCTCTAAGAAAAAGGAGGAGTAGATGTAAAATAGAAAGAGAGAGGTGCTCCCTTTACAGGCGAAGGAAAAGAATAACAGAGCGGCTAAAAGAGGTCAATATATCTGAAATGCGTAGGGAGACACTGGTCAGAGAAATAGCAAGCATCGAACTTAAGCTAAAGGAATCTTATAGGAGTCAGGATTAGCGGGAAGAACTAAAAGCCATAAATGAAATCGAAAGAAACCCAAAGTATTTCTTCTCCTATGCCAAATGAAAGTCGAGAACAACGTCCAGTATTGGGCCCATACTTAAACAAGATGGGTCCTGCACAGACGACAGCAAGGAAATGAGTGAGCAACTCAAGTCCCAATATGACTCAGTTTTTAGCAAGCCGCTAACCAGTCTGAGAGTCTAAGATCAAAATGAGTTTTTTATGAGAGAGCCACAGAATTTGGTTAACACAAGCCTATCCGATGTTATCCTGAAGCCAAATGACTTCGAACAGGCGATAAATGACATGCCCATGCACTCTGCCCCAGGGCCAGACTCATGGAACTCCGTGTTCATCAAGAACTGCAAGAAGCCCCTATCATGAGCCTTTTCCATCCTATGGAGAGGGAGCATGGACACGGGGGTCGTCCCAGAGTTACTAAAAACAACAGACATAGCCCCACCCCACAAAGGGGGCAGTAAAGCAACAGCAAAGAACTACAGACCGATAGCACTAACATCCCATATCATAAAAATCTTTGAAAGGGTCCTAAGAAGCAAGATTACCACCCATCTAGAAACCCACCAGTTACACAACCCAGGGCAACATGGGTTTAGAACAGGTCGCTCCTGTCTGTCTCAACTATTGGATCACTACGACAAGGTCCTAGATGCACTAGAAGACAAAAAGAATGCAGATGTAATATATACAGACTTTGCAAAAGCCTTCGACAAGTGTGACCATGGCGTAATAGCGCACAAAACTGTGGGACGACCCCCGTGTCCATGCTCCCTCTCCATAGGATGGAAAAGGCTCGTGATAGGGGCTTCTTGCAGTTCTTGATGAACACAGAGTTCCATCAGTCTGGCCCTGGGGCAGAGTGCATGGGCATGTCATTTATCGCCTGTTCGAAGTCATTTGGCGTCAGAATAACATCGGATAGGCTTGTGTTAATCAAATTTTGTGGCTCTCTCATAAAAAATTAATTTTGATCTTCGACTCTCAGTCTGGTTAGCGGCTTGCTAAAAACTGAGTCATATTGGGATTTGAGTAGCTCACTCATTTCCTTGCTGTCATCTGTGTAGGACCCATCTTGTTTAAGTAGGGGCCCAATACTGGACGTTGTTCTCGATTTTGATTTGGCATAGGAGAAGAAATACTTTGGGATTCTTTCAATTTCATTTATGGCTTTTAGTTCTTCCCGCGATTCCTGACTCCAATAAGATTCCTTTAGTTTTAGTTCGATGTTTGCTGTTTCTCTGATCAGTGCCTCCCTACGCATATCAGATACATTGGCTTCTTTTAGCCACTCTCTTATTTTTTTCCGTCGCCTGTGAAGAGAGCGCTTGTCTCTTTCTATTTTACATCTACTCCTCCTTTTTCTTAAAGGAATGAGCCTTGAGCATACATGAGTTGTCCTTCGGGAAGTAGCAACAGGGCAGTATAGCAGCTGCAGGACAGTATACTGCTCCTGCGGGGAGCAGCAACAGGACAGTATAGCAGCAGCAGGAGAGTATGCTGCTCCTGCAGGAAGCAGCACCAGGACACTATACTGCTCCTGAAAGGAGCAGCAGCAGCAACAAGGCACCATACTGCACCTGTGGGGAGCAGCAGCAGCACAGTATAGCAGCAGCAGGACACTATACTGCTCCTGCAGGGAGCAGCAGAAGGACAGTATAGCAGCAGCAGGACAGTATAGCAGCAGCAGGACAGTATAGCAGCTGCAGGACACTATACTGCTCCTGCAGGAAGCAGCAACATGACAGTATAGCAGCAGCAGGACAGTATACTGTTCCTGCAGGAAGCAGCAACAGGACAGTATAGCAGCAGCAGGACACCATACTGTTTCTGTGGGAAGCAGCAACAGGAGAGGATAGCAGCAGCAGGACACTATACTACTCCTGCAGGAAGCAGCAACAGGACAGTACAGCAGCAGCAGGACACCATACTGCTCATGCGGGAAGCAGCAGCAGGACAGTTTAGCAGCAGCAGAACACCATACTACTCTTGCGGGAAGCAGCAACAGGACAGTTCAGCAGCAGCAGGACACCATACTGCTCCTGTGGGAAGCAGCAACAGGACAGTACAGCAACAGCAGGAAACCATACTGCTCCTGCGGGAAGTAGCAACAGGACAGTACAGCAGCAGCAGGACACCATACTGCTCCTGAAGGAAGCAGCAGCAGGACAGTACAGCAGCAGCAGGACACCATACTGCTCCTGTGGGAAGCAGCAAAAGGACAGTACAGCAGCAGAAGGACACCATACTGCTCCTGCGGGAAGCAGCAACAGGACAGTACAGCAGCAGCAGGACACCATACTGTTCCTGCGGGAAGCAACAACTGGACAGTACAGCAGCAGCAGGACACCATACTGCTCCTGTGGGAAGCAGCAACAGGACAGTACAGCAGCAGCAGGACGCCATACTGCTCCTGAAGGAAGCAGCAACTGGACAGTACAGCAGCAGCAGGACACCATACTGCTCCTGAAGGAAGCAGCAACTGGACAGTACAGCAGCAGCAGGATACCATACTGCTCCTGCGGGAAGCAGCAGCAGGACACCATACTGCTCCTGCCGGAAGCAGCAACAGGACAGTACAGCAGCAGCAGGACACCATACTGCTCCTGAAGGAAGCAGCAACAGGACAGTACAGCAGCAGCAGGATACTTTACTGCTCCTGTGGGAAGCAGCAGCAGGACAGCACAGCAGCAGCAGGACACCATACTGCTCCTGAAGGAAGCAGCAACAGGACAGTACAGCAGCAGCAGGATACCATACTGCTCCTGTGGGAAGCAGCAGCAGGACAGCACAGCAGCAACAGGACACCATACTGCTCCTTCGGGAAGCAGCAGCAGGACAGCACAGCAGCAGCAGGATACCATACTGCTCCTGCGGGAAGCAGCAGCAGGACACAATACTGCTCCTGTGGGAAGCAGCAGCAGGACAGCACAGCAGCATCAGGACACCATACTGCTCCTGTGGGAAGCAGCAGCAGGACAGCACAGCAGCAGCAGGACACCATACTGCTCCTGCGGAAAGCAGCAACAGGACAGCACAGCAGCAGTAGGATACCATACTGCTCCTGCGGGAAGCAGCAGCAGGACACAATACTGCTCCTGTGGGAAGCAGCAGCAGGACAGCACAGCAGCATCAGGACACCATACTGCTCCTGCGGGAAGCAGCAGCAGGACAGCACAGCAGCAGCAGGACACCATACTGCTCCTGCGGAAAGCAGCAACAGGACAGCACAGCAGCAGCAGGACACCATACTGCTCCTGCAGGAAGCAGCAACAGGACAGCACAGCAGCAGCAGGACACCATACTGCTCCTGCAGGAAGAAGCAGCAGGACAGCACAGCAGCAGCAGGATACCATACTGCTCCTGCGGGAAGCAGCAGCAGGACACAATACTGCTCCTGTGGGAAGCAGCAGCAGGACAGCACAGCAGCATTAGGACACCATACTGCTCCTGCGGGAAGCAGCAGCAGGACAGCACAGCAGCAGCAGGACAAAATACTGCTCCTGCGGGAAGCAGCAACAGGACAGCACAGCAGCAGCAGGACACAATACTGCTCCTGCGGGAAGCACCAACAGGACAGCACAGCAGCAGCAGGACACAATACTGCTCCTGCGGGAAGCAGCAGCAGGACAGCATAGCAGCAGCAGGACACAATACTGCTCCTGCGGGAAGCAGCAGCAGGACAGCACAGCAGCAGCAGGACACAATACTGCTCCTGCGGGAAGCAGCAGCAGGACAGCACAGCAGCAGCAGGACACAATACTGCTCCTGCGGGAAGCAGCAGCAGGACAGCACAGCAGCAGCAGGACACAATACTGCTCCTGCGGGAAGCAGCAGCAGGACAGCACAGCAGCAGCAGGACACCATACTGCTCCTGCGGGAAGCAGCAGCAGGACACAATACTGCTCCAGCGGGAAGCAGCAGCAGGACAGCACAGCAGCAGCAGGACACAATACTGCTCCTGCGGGAAGCAGCAGCAGGACAGCACAGCAGCAGCAGGACACCATACTGCTCCTGCGGGAAGCAGCAGCAGGACACCATACTGCTCCTGCGGGAAGCAGCAGCAGGACAGCACAGCAGCAGCAGGACACCACACTGCTCCTGCGGGAAGCAGCAGCAGGACAGCACAGCAGCAGCAGGACACAATACTGCTCCTGCGGGAAGCAGCAGCAGGACAGCACAGCAGCAGCAGGACACCATACTGCTCCTGCGGGAAGCAGCAGCAGGACACCATACTGCTCCTGCGGGAAGCAGCAGCAGGACAGCACAGCAGCAGCAGGACACCACACTGCTCCTGCGGGAAGCAGCAGCAGGACAGCACAGCAGCAGCAGGACACCACACTGCTCCTGCGGGAAGCAGCAGCAAGACAGCACAGCAGCAGCAGGACACCACACTGCTCCTGCGGGAAGCAGCAGCAAATATACAGAGTGAGTCTAAACCATAAAATATAGTGTATTAATGAAGTATAGTGTATTAATATAGTGTATTAAAGGGGCGAGGCACCAAACATGGCCACTCAGTCTGTGTGAGGTGTTAGGTGCTCAGGTGTTGTGTGTGTGAGGTGTTAGGTGCTCAGGTGTTGTGTGTGTTAGGTGCTCAGCTGTTTTGTGTGTGACGTGTTAGGTGCTCAGGTGTTGTGTGTGTGAGGTGTTAGGTGTTCAGGTGTTGTGTGTGTGAGGTGTTAGGTGCTCAGGTGTTGTTTATGTGAGGTGTTAGGTGCTCAGGTGTTGTGTGTGTGAGGTGTTAGGTGCTCAGGTGTTGTGTATGTGAGGTGTTAGGTGCTCAGGTGTTGTGTGTGTGAGGTGTTAGGTGCTCAGGTGCTGTGTGTGTGAGGTGTCAGGTGTTAGGTGTGTCAGGTGTTAGTGTGCTCAGTGTTGTGTGTGTTGTTAGGTGCTCAGGTGTTGTGTGTGTGAGGTGTTAGGTGCTCAGGTGTTGTGTGTGTGAGGTGTTAGGTGCTCAGGTGTTGTGTGTGTGAGGTGTTAGGTGCTCAGGTGTTGTGTGTGTGAGGTGTTAGGTGCTCAGGTGTTGTGTGTGTGAGGTGTTAGGTGCTCAGGTGTTGTGTGTGTGAGGTGTTAGGTGCTCAGGTGTTGTGTGTGTGAGGTGTTAGGTGCTCAGGTGTTGTGTGTGTGAGGTGTTAGGTGCTCAGGTGTTGTGTGTGTGAGGTGTTAGGTGCTCAGGTGTTGTGTGTGTGAGGTGTTAGGTGCTCAGGTGTTGTGTGTGAGGTGTTAGGTGCTCAGGTGTTGTGTGTGTGAGGTGTTAGGTGCTCAGGTGTTGTGTGTGTGAGGTGTTAGGTGCTCAGGTGTTGTGTGTGTGAGGTGTTAGGTGCTCAGGTGTTGTGTGTGTGAGGTGTTAGGTGCTCAGGTGTTGTGTGTGTGAGGTGTTAGGTGCTCAGGTGTTGTGTGTGTGAGGTGTTAGGTGCTCAGGTGTTGTGTGTGTGAGGTGTTAGGTGCTCAGGTGTTGTGTGTGTGAGGTGTTAGGTGCTCAGGTGTTGTGTGTGTGAGGTGTTAGGTGCTCAGATGTTGTGTGTGTGAGGTGTTAGGTGCTCAGGCTCAGGTGTTGTGTGTGTGAGGTGTTAGGTGCTCAGGTGTTGTGTGTTTGAGGTGTTAGGTGCTCAGGTGTTGTGTGTGAGGTGTGAGGTGTTAGGTGCTCAGGTGTTGTGTGTGTGAGGTGTTAGGTGCTCAGATGTTGAGTGTGTGAGGTGTTAGGTGCTCAGGTGTTGCGTGTGTGAGGTGTTAGGTGCTCAGGTGTTGTGTGTGTGAGGTGTTAGGTGCTCAGGTGTTGTGTGTGTGAGGTGTTAGGTGCTCAGGTGTTGTGTGTGTGAGGTGTTAGGTGCTCAGGTGTTGTGTGTGTGAGGTGTTAGGTGCTCAGGTGTTGTGTGTGAGGTGTTAGGTGCTCAGGTGTTGTGTGTGTTAGGTACTCAGGTGCTCAGGTGTTATGTGTGTGAGGTGTTAGGTGCTCAGGTATTGTGTGTGTGAGGTGTTTGTGTGTGTGAGGTGCTCAGGTGTTGTGTGTGTAAGGTGTTAGGTGCTCAGGTGTTGTGTGTGTGAGGTGTTTGGTGCTCAGGTGTTGTGTGTGTGAGGTGTTATCTGCTCAGGTGTTGTGTGTGTGTTAGGTGCTCAGTTGTTGTGTGTGTGAGGTGCTGAGGTGTTGTGTGTCTGAGGTGTTAGGTGCCCAGGTGTTTGTGTGAGGTGTTAGGTGCTCAGGTGTTGTGTGTGTGAGGTGTTAGGTGCTCAGGTGTTGTGTGTGTGAGGTGTTAGGTGCTCAGGTGTTGTGTGTGTGAGGTGTTAGGTGCTCAGGTGTTGTGTGTGTGAGGTGTTAGGTGCTCAGGTGTTGTGTGTGTGAGGTGCTCAGGTGTTGTGTGTGTGAGGTGCTCAGGTGTTGTGTGTGTGAGGTGTTAGGTGCTCAGGTGTTGTGTGTGTGAGGTGTTAGGTGCTCAGGTGTTGTGTGTGTGAGGTGTTAGGTGCTCAGGTGTTGTGTGTGTGAGGTGTTAGGTGCTCAGGTGTTGTGTGTGAGGTGTTAGGTGCTCAGGTGTTGTGTGTGTGAGGTGTTAGGTGCTCAGGTGTTGTGTGTGTGAGGTGTTAGGTGCTCAGGTGTTGTGTGTGTGAGGTGTTAGGTGCTCAGGTGTTGTGTGTGTGAGGTGTTAGGTGCTCAGGTGTTGTGTGTGTGAGGTGTTAGGTGCTCAGGTGTTGTGTGTGTGAGGTGTTAGGTGCTCAGGTGTTGTGTGTGTGAGGTGTTAGCTGCTCAGGTGTTGTGTGTGTGAGGTGTTAGGTGCTCAGGTGTTGTGTGTGTGAGGTGCTCAGGGAGGTGTTGTGTGTCTGAGGTGTTAGGTGCCCAGGTGTTTGTGTGAGGTGTTAGCTGCTCAGGTGTTGTGTGTGTGAGGTGTTAGGTGCTCAGGTGTTGTGTGTGTGAGGTGTTAAGTGCTCAGGTGTTGTGTGTGAGGTGCTCAGGTGTTGTGTGTGTGAGGTGTTAAGTGCTCAGGTGTTGTGTGTGAGGTGCTCAGGTGTTGTGTGTGTGAGGTGTTAGGTGCTCAGGTGTGGTGTGTGTGAGGTGTTGGGTGCTCAGGTGTTGTGTGTGAGGAGTTAGGTGCTCAGGTGTTGTGTGTGTGAGGTGTTAGGTGCTCAGGTGTTGTGTGTGTGAGGTGTTAGGTGCTCAGGTGTTGTGTGTGTGAGGTGTTAGGTGCTCAGGTGTTGTGTGTGTGAGGTGTTAGGTACTCAGGTGTTGTGTGTGAGGAGTTAGGTGCTCAGGTGTTGTGTGTGTGAGGTGTTAGGTGCTCAGGTGTTGTGTGTGAGGAGTTAGGTGCTCAGGTGTTGTGTGTGTGAGGTGTTAGGTGCTCAGGTGTTGTGTGTGTTAGGTGTTAGGTGCTTAGGTGTTGTGTGTTAGGTGCTCAGGTGTTAGGTGCTCACGTGTTGTGTGTGTGAGGTGTTAGGTGCTCAGGTGTTGTGTGTGTGAGTTGTTAGGTGCTCAGGTGTTGTGAGTGTGAGGTGTTATGTGCTCAGGTGTTGGGTGTGTTAAGTACTCAGGTGTCGGGTGTGTGAGGTGTTAGGTGTTCAGGTGTTGTGTGTGTGAGGTGTTAGGTGCTCAGGTGTTGTGTGTGTGAGGTGTTAGGCGCTCAGGTGTTGTGTGTGTGAAGTGTTAGGTGCTCAGGTGTTGTGTGTGTTAGGTGTTAGGTGCTCAGGTGTTGTGTGTGTGAGGTGTTAGGTGCTCAGGTGTTGTGTGTGTGAGGTGTTAGGTGCTCAGGTGTTGTGTGTGTGAGGTGTTAGGTGCTCAGGTGTTGTGTGTGAGGTGTTAGGTGCTCAGGTGTTGTGTGTGTGAGGTGTTAGGTGCTCAGGTGTTGTGTGTGTGAGGTGTTAGGTGCTCAGGTGTTGTGTGTGTGAGGTGTTAGGTGCTCAGGTGTTGTGTGTGTGAGGTGTTAGGTGCTCAGGTGTTTTGTGTGTGAGGTGTTGTGTGTGAGGAGTTAGGTGCTCAGGTGTTGTGTGTGTGAGGTGCTCAGGTGTTGTGTGTGAGGTGTTAGGTGCTCAGGTGTTGTGTGTGTGAGGTGTTAGGTGCTCAGGTGTTGTGTGTGTGAGGTGTTAGGTGCTCAGGTGTTGTGTGTGTGAGGTGTTAGGTGCTCAGGTGTTGTGTGTGTGAGGTGTTAGGTGCTCAGGTGTTGTGTGTGTGAGGTTAGGTGCTCAGGTGTTGTGTGTGTGAGGTGTTAGGTGCTCAGGTGTTGTGTGTGTGAGGTGTTAGGTGCCCAGGTGTTGTGTGTGTGAGGTGTTAGGTGCTCAGATGTTGTGTGTGTGAGGTGTTGGGTGCTCAGGTGTTGTGTTAGGTGCTCAGGTGTTGTGTGTGTGAGGTGTTAGGTGCTCAGGTGTTGTGTGTGTGAGGTGTTAGGTGCTCAGGTGTTGTGTGTGTGGTGTTAGGTGCTTGTTGTGTGAGGTGTTAGGTGCTGTTGTGTGTTGTTACGTTCTCAGGTGTTGTGTGTGTGAGGTGTTAGGTGCTCAGGTGTTGTGTGTGTGAGGTGTTCGGTGCTCAGGTGTTGTGTGTGTGAGGTGTTAGGTGCTCAGGTGTTGTGTGTGTGAGGTGTTAGGTGCTCAGGTGTTGTGTGTGTGAGGTGTTAGGTGCTCAGGTGTTGTGTGTGTGAGGTGTTAGGTGCTCAGGTGTTGTGTGTGAGGAGTTAGGTGCTCAGGTGTTGTGTGTGTGAGGTGTTAGGTGCCCAGGTGTTGTGTGTGTGAGGTGTTACGTGCTCAGATGTTGTGTGTCTGAGGTGTTAGGTGCTCAGGTGTTGTGTGTTTGAGGTGTTAGGTGCTCAGGTGTTGTGTGTGTTAGGTGCTTAGGTGTTGTGTGTTAGGTGCTCAGGTATTATGTGTATGAGGTGTTAGGTGCTCACGTGTTGTGTGAGGTGCTCAGGTTTTGTGTGTGTGAGGTGTTAGGTGCTTAGGTGTTGTGTGTTAGGTGCTCAGGTGTTGTGTGTTAGGTGCTCAGGTGTTGTGTGTGTAAGGTGTTAGGTGCTCAGCTGTTGTGTGTGTGCTCAGGTGTTGTGTGTGTGAGGTGGTGCTCAGGTGTGTGTGAGGTGTTAGGTGCTCAGGTGTTGTGTGTGTGAGGTGTTAGGTGCTCAGGTGTTGTGTGTGTGTGTGAGGTGTTAGGTGTTCAGGTGTTGTGTGTGTGAGGTGTTAGGTGCTCAGGTGTTGTGTGTGTAAGGTGTTAGGTGCTCAGGTGTTGTGTGTGTGAGGTGTTTGGTGCTCAGGTGTTGTGTGTGTGAGGTGTTATCTGCTCAGGTGTTGTGTGTGTGAGGTGTTAGGTGCTCAGGTGTTGTGTGTGTGAGGTGTTAGGTGCTCAGGTGTTGTGTGTGTGAGGAGTTAGGTGCTCAGGTGTTGTGTGTGAGGTGTTAGGCGCTCAGGTGTTGTGTGTGTCAGGTGTTATGTGAGGTGGTGCTCAGCTGTGTGTGTGTGAGGTGTTAGGTGCTCAGGTGTTGTGTGTGTGAGGTGTTAGGTGCTCAGGTGTTTTGTGTGTGAGGTGTTAGGTGCTCAGGTGTTGTGTGTGTGAGGTGTTAGGTGCTCAGGTGTTGTGTGTGTGAGGTGTTAGGTGCTCAGGTGTTGTGTGTGTGCTCAGGTGTTGTGTGTGTGAGGTGCTCAGGTGTCAGGTGTGTGTGTTAGGTGCTCAGGTGTTAGGTGCTCAGGTGTTGTGTGTGAGGTGTTAGGTGCTCAGGTGTTGTGTGTGTGAGGTGCTCAGGTGTTGTGTGTGTGAGGTGTTAGGTGCTCAGGTGTTGTGTGTGTGAGGTGCTCAGGTGTTGTGTGTGAGGTGTTAGGTGCTCAGGTGTTGTGTGTCAGGTGTTGTGTGTGTTAGGTGCTCAGGTGTTGTGTGTGTGAGGTGTTAGGTGCTTAGGTGTTGTGTTAGGTGCTCAGGTGTTGTGTGTGTGAGGTGTTAGGTGATTAGGTGTTGTGTGTTGTGTTGTGAGGTGTTAGGTACCTATGACAGGTGTTGTGAGGTGTTAGGTGCTTAGGTGTTGTGTGTGTGAGGTGTTAGGTGCTTAGGTGTTGTGTGTGTGAGGTGTTAGGTGCTCAGGTGTTGTGTGTGTGAGGTGTTAGGTGCTCAGGTGTTGTGTGTGTGATGTGCTCAGGTGTTGTGTGTGAGGAGTTAGGTGCTCAGGTGTTGTGTGTGTGAGGTGCTCAGGTGTTGTGTGTGAGGTGTTAGGTGCTCAGGTGTTGTGTGTGAGGTGTTAGGTGCTCAGGTGTTGTGTGTGTGAGGTGTTAGGTGCTCAGGTGTTGTGTGTGTGAGGTGTTAGGTGCTCAGGTGTTGTGTGTGTGAGGTGTTAGGTGCTCAGGTGTTGTGTGTGTGAGGTGTTAGGTGCTCAGGTGTTGTGTGTGAGGTGCTCAGGTGTTGTGTGTGTGAGGTGTTAGGTGCTCAGGTGTTGTGTGTGTGAGGTGTTAGGTGCTCAGGTGTTGTGTGTGTGAGGTGTTAGGTGCTCAGGTGTTGTGTGTGTGAGGTGTTAGGTGCTCAGGTGTTGTGTGTGTGAGGTGTTGGGTGCTCAGGTGTTGTTAGGTGCTCAGATGTTGTGTGTGTGAGGTGTTAGGTGCTCAGGTGTTGTGTGTGAGGAGTTAGGTGCTCAGGTGTTGTGTGTGTGAGGTGTTACGTACTCAGGTGTTGTGTGTGTGAGGTGTTAGGTGCTCAGGTGTTGTGTGTGTGAGGTGTTAAGTGCTCAGGTGTTGTGTGTGTGAGGTGCTCAGGTGTTGTGTGTGTGAGGTGTTGGGTGCTCAGGTGTTGTGTGTTAGGTGCTCAGGTGTTGTGTGTGTGAGGTGTTAGGTGCTCAGGTGTTGTGTGTGAGAAGTTAGGTGCTCAGGTGTTGTGTGTGTGAGGTGTTGGGTGCTCAGGTGTTGTGTGACGTGCTCACGTGTTGTGTGAGGTGTTAGGTGCTCAGGTGTTGTGTGTGTTAGGTGCTTAGGTGTTGTGTGTTAGGTGCTCAGGTATTGTGTGTATGAGGTGTTAGGTGCTCAGGTGTTGTGTGAGGTGCTCAGGTTTTGTGTGTGTGAGGTGTTAGGTGCTCAGGTGTTGTGTGGTAGGTGTTAGGTGCTCAGGTGTTGTGTGTGAGGTGTTAGGTGCTCAGGTGTTGTGTGTGAGGTGTTACGTGCTTAGGTGTTGTGTGTTAGGTGCTCAGGTGTTGTGTGTGAGGAGTTAGGTGCTCAGGTGTTGTGTGTGTGAGGTGTTAGCTGCTCAGGTGTTGTGTGTGTGAGGTGTTAGGTGCTCAGGTGTTGTGTGTGTGAGGTGCTCAGGTGTTGTGTGTGAGGTGCTCAGGTGTTGTGTGTGTGAGGTGTTAGGTGCTCAGGTGTTGTGTGTGTGAGGTGCTGAGGTGTTGTGTGTCTGAGGTGTTAGGTGCCCAGGTGTTTGTGTGAGGTGTTAGGTGCTCAGGTGTTGTGTGTGTGAGGTGTTAGGTGCTCAGGTGTTGTGTGTGTGAGGTGTTAGGTGCTCAGGTGTTGTGTGTGTGAGGTGTGCTCAGGTGTTGTCTGTGTGAGGTGTTAGGTGCTCAGATGTTGACTGTGTGACGTGTTAGGTGCTCAGGTGTTGTCTGTGTGAGGTGTTAGGTGCTCAGATGTTGACTGTGTGACGTGTTAGGTGCTCAGGTGTTGTCTGTGTGAGGTGTTAGGTGCTCAGGTGTTGTCTGTGTGAGGTGTTAGGTGCTCAGGTGTTGTGTGTGTGGTGCTCAGGTGTTGTGTGTGTGAGGTGTTAGGTGCTCAGGTGTTGTGTGTGTGTTAGGTGCTCAGGTGTTAGGTGTTAGGTGCTCAGGTGTTATGTGTGTGAGGTGTTAGGTGCTCAGGTGTTGTGTGTGTGAGGTGTTAGGTGCTCAGGTGTTGTTTGTGTGAGGTGTTAGGTGCTCAGGAGTTGTGTGTGTGTGAGGTGTTAGGTGCTCAGGTGTTGTGTGTGTGAGGAGTTAGGTGCTCAGGTGTTGTGTGTGTGAGGTGTTAGGTGCTCAGATGTTGTGTGTGTGAGGTGTTAGGTGCTCAGGTATTGTGTGTCAGGTGTTGTGTGTGTTAGGTGCTTAGGTGTTGTGTGTGTGAGGTGTTAGGTGCTCAGGTGTTGTGTGTGTGAGGTGTTAGGTGCTCAGGTGTTGTGTGTGTGAGGTGTTAGGTGCTCAGGTGTTGTGTGTGAGGTGTTAGGTGCTCAGGTGTTGTGTGTGTGAGGTGTTAGGTGCTCAGGTGTTGTGTGTGTGAGGTGTTAGGTGCTCAGGTGTTGTGTGTGTGAGGTGTTAGGTGCTCAGGTGTTGTGTGTGTGAGGTGTTTGGTGCTCAGGTGTTGTGTGTGTTAGGTGTTGTGTGTGTGAGGTGTTAGGTGCTCAGGTGTTGTGTGTGTGAGGTGCTCAGGTATTGTGTGTGTGAGGTGTTAGTGCTTAGGTGTTGTGGTGCTCAGGTGTGTGTGTGAGTGTGTGAGGTGTTGTTAGGTGCTGTTGTGTGTGTGTTGTGTTAGGTGCTCAGGTGTTGTGTGTGTGTGTGTGAGGTGTTAGGTGCTCAGGTGTTGTGTGTGTGAGGTGTTAGGTGCTCAGGTGTTGTGTGTGTGAGGTGTTAGGTGCTCAGGTGTTGTGTGTGTGAGGTGTTAGGTGCTCAGGTGTTGTGTGTGTGAGGTGTTAGGTGCTCAGGTGTTGTGTGTGTGAGGTGTTAGGTGCTCAGGTGTTGTGTGTGTGAGGTGTTAGGTGCTCAGGTGTTGTGTGTGAGGTGTTAGGTGCTCAGGTGTTGTGTGTGTGAGGTGTTAGGTGCTCAGGTGTTGTGTGTGTGAGGTGTTAGGTGCTCAGGTGTTGTGTGTGTGAGGTGTTAGGTGCTCAGGTGTTGTGTGTGTGAGGTGTTAGGTGCTTAGGTGTTGTGTGTGTGAGGTGTTAGGTGCTTAGGTGTTGTGTTAGGTGCTCAGGTGTTGTGTGTGTGAGGTGTTAGGTGCTTAGGTGTTGTGTTAGGTGCTCAGGTGTTTTGAGGTGTTAGGTGCTTAGGTGTTGTGTTAGGTGGTCAGGTGTTGTGTGTGTTAGGTGCTTAGGTGTTGTGTGTTAGGTGCTCAGGTATTGTGTGTATGAGGTGTTAGGTGCTCAGGTGTTGTGTGAGGTGCTCAGGTTTTGTGTGTGTGAGGTGTTAGGTGCTTAGGTGTTGTGTGTTAGGTGCTCAGGTTTTGTGTGTGAGGTGTTAGGTGCTCAGGTGTTGTGTTAGGTGCTCAGGTGTTGTGTGTATGAGGTGTTAGGTGCTCAGGTGTTGTGTGTGTGTGTGAGGTGTTAGGTGCTCAGGTGTTGTGTGTTAGGTGCTCAGGTGTTGTGTGTTAGGTGCTCAGGTGTTGTGTGTGTGAGGTGTTAGGTGCTCAGGTGTTGTGTGTGTGAGGTGTTAGGTGCTCAGGTGTTGTGTGTGTGAGGTGTTAGGTGCTCAGGTGTTGTGTGTGTGAGGTGTTAGGTGCTCAGGTGTTGTGTGTGTGTGAGGTGTTAGGTGCTCAGGTGTTGTGTGTGTGAGGTGTTAGGTGCTCAGGTGTTGTGTGTGTGAGGTGTTAGGTGCTCAGGTGTTGTGTGTGTGAGGTGCTCAGGTGTTGTGTGTGTGAGGTGTTAGGTGCTCAGGTGTTGTGTGTGTGAGGTGTTAGGTGCTCAGGTGTTGTGTGTGTGAGGTGTTAGGTGCTCAGGTGTTGTGTGTGAGGTGTTAGGTGCTCAGGTGTTGTGTGTGTGAGGTGTTAGGTGCTCAGGTGTTGTGTGTGTTAGGTGCTCAGGTGTTGTGTGTGTTAGGTGCTCAGGTATTGTGTGTGTGAGGTATTAGGTGCTCAGGTGTTGTGTTGTGTGAGGTGTTAGCTGCTCAGGTGTTGTGTGTGTGAGGTGTTAGGTGCTCAGGTGTTGTGTGTGTGAGGTGTTAGGTGCTCAGGTGTTGTGTGTGAGGAGTTAGGTGCTCAGGTGTTGTGTGTGTGAGGTGTTAGGTGCTCAGGTGTTGTGTGTGAGGAGTTAGGTGCTCAGGTGTTGTGTGTGTGAGGTGTTACGTGCTCAGATGTTGTGTGTGTGAGGTGCTCACGTGTTGTGTGAGGTGTTAGGTGCTCAGGTGTTGTGTGTGTTAGGTGCTTAGGTGTTGTGTGTTAGGTGCTCAGGTATTGTGTGTATGAGGTGTTAGGTGCTCAGGTGTTGTGTGTGAGGTATAAGGTGCTCAGGTGTTGTGTGTGAGATATTAGGTGCTCAGGTGTTGAGTGTGTGAGGTGTTAGGTGCTCAGGTGTTGTGTGTGTGAGGTGTTAGGTGCTCAGGTGTTGTGTGAGGTGTTAGGTGCTCAGATGTTGTGTGTGAGATGTTACGTACTCAGGTGTTGTGTGTGTGAGGTGTTAGGTGCTCAGGTGTTGTGTGTGTGAGGTGCTCAGGTGTTGTGTGTGTGAGGTGTTAGGTGCTCAGGTGTTGTGTGTGTGAGGTGTTAGGTGCTCAGGTGTTGTGTGTGTGAGGTGTTAGGTGCTCAGGTGTTGTGTGTGTGAGGTGTTAGGTGCTCAGGTGTTGTGTGTGTGAGGTGTTAGGTGCTCAGGTGTTGTGTGTGTGAGGTGTTAGGTGCTCAGGTGTTGTGTGTGAGGTGTTAGGTGCTCAGGTGTTGTGTGTGTGAGGTGTTAGGTGCTCAGGTGTTGTGTGTGTGAGGTGTTAGGTGCTCAGGTGTTGTGTGTGTGAGGTGTTAGGTGCTCAGGTGTTGTGTGTGTGAGGTGTTAGGTGCTCAGGTGTTGTGTGTGTGAGGTGTTAGGTGCTCAGGTGTTGTGTGTGTGAGGTGTTAGGTGCTCAGGTGTTGTGTGTGAGGTGTTAGGTGCTCAGGTGTTGTGTGTGTGAGGTGTTAGGTGCTCAGGTGTTGTGTGTGTGAGGTGTTAGGTGCTCAGGTGTTGTGTGTGTGAGGTGTTAGCTGCTCAGGTGTTGTGTGTGTGGTGTTAGGTGCTCAGGTGTGTGTGTGAGGTGTTAGGTGCTCAGGTGTTGTGTGTTAGCTGTTAGGTGCTCAGGTATTGTGTGTGTTAGGTGTTAGGTGCTCAGTTGTTGTGTGTGTGAGGTGTTAGGTGCTCAGGTGTTGTGTGTGTGAGGTGTTAGGTGCTCAGGTGTTGTGTGCTCAGTGTTGTGTGTAGGTGCTCAGGTGTTGTGTGTGTGAGGTGTTAGGTGCTCAGGTGTTGTGTGTGTGAGGTGTTAGGTGCTCAGGTGTTGTGTGTGTGAGTTGTTAGGTGCTCAGGTGTGTGTGTGAGGTGTTGTGTGTGTGAGGTGTTAGGTGCTCAGGTGTTGTGTGTGTGAGGTGTTAGGTGCTCAGGTGTTGTGTGTGTGAGGTGTTAGGTGCTCAGGTGTTGTGTGTGTGAGGTGTTAGGTGCTCAGGTGTTGTGTGTGTGAGATTTTCGGTGCTCAGGTGTTGTGTGTGTGAGGTGTTAGGTGCTTAGGTGTTGTGTGTGTGAGGTGTTAGGTGCTTAGGTGTTGTGTGTGTGAGGTGTTAGGTGCTCAGGTGTTGTGTGTGTGAAGTGTTAGGTGCTCATGTGTTGAGTGTTAGGTGCTCAGGTGTTGTGTGTATGAGGTGTTAGGTGCTCAGGTGTTGTGTGTGTGAGGTGTTAGGTGCTCAGATGTTGAGTGTGTGAGGTGTTAGGTGCTCAGGGGTTGCTTGTGAGGTGTTAGGTGCTCAGGTGTTGTGTGTGTGAGGTTTTAGGGGCTCAGATTTTGAGTGTGAGGTGTTGTGTGTGTGAGGTGTTAGGTGCTCAGGTGTTGTGTGTGTGAGGTGTTAGGTGCTCAGGTGTTGTGTGTGAGGAGTTAGGTGCTCAGGTGTTGTGTGTGTGAGGTGTTAGGTGCTCAGGTGTTGTGTGTGAGGAGTTAGGTGCTCAGGTGTTGTGTGTGTGAGGTGTTAGGTGCTCAGGTGTTGTGTGTGTGAGGTGTTAGGTGCTCAGATGTTGTGTGTGTGAGGTGTTAGGTGGTCAGGTGTTGTGTGTGTGAGGTGTTAGGTGCTCAGGTGTTGTGTGTGTGAGGTGTTAGGTGCTCAGATGTTGAGTGTGTGAGGTGTTAGGTGCCTAACTGTTGTGTGTGTGACGTGTTAGGTGCTCAGGTGTTGAGTTTGTGAGGTGTTAAATGCTCAGGTGTTGTGTGTGTGAGGTGTTAGATGCTCAGGTGTTATATGTTTGAGGTGTAAGGTGCTCAGGTGTTGTGTGTGTGAAGTGTTAGGTGCTCAGGTGTTGTGAATGTGAGGTGTTAGGTGCTCAGGTGTTGAGTGTGTGAGGTGTTAGGTACGCAGGTGTTGTGTGTGTGTGAGGTTTTAGGTGCTGAGGTGTTGTGTGTGGGAGGTGTTAGGTGCTCAGGTGTTATGTGTGTGAGGTGTTAGGTGCTCAGGTGTTGTGTGTGTGAGGTGTTTGGTGCTCAGATGTTGAGTGTGTGGAGTGTTAGGTGCTCAGGTGTTTTGTGTGTTATTTGTTAGGTGCTCAGGTGTTGAGTGTGTGAGGTGTTAGGTGCTCAGATGTTGTGTGTGTGATGTGTTAGGTGCTCAGGTGTTGTGTGTGTTAGGTGTTAGGTGCTCAGGTGTTTGTGTGTGAGGTGTTAGGTGCTCATGCTACTAGTTCCTCTCTCTCCCTGCCCCATGAGCTTTATCATACCTCGCCTTAAAACTATGTATGGTTCCTGCCTCCACTACGACACTTTCTAGGCTATTCCACGGCCTGACTTCTGTATGACTGAAGAAATACTTCCTAACATCCCTTTGATTCATCTGAGTCTTCAACTTCCAATTGTGACCTCTTGTGTCTGTGTCCCTTCTCTGGAACATCCCGTCTTTGTCCACCTTGTCTATTCCGCGCCTTATTTTATATGTTGTTATCATGTCTCCCCAGACCCTCCTGTCCTCCAGTGTCGTCAGGTTGATTTCACTCAACCTTTCTTCGTAGGACAGTCCCCGTTGCTCTGGGACTAGTCTTGTTGCAAAGCTTTGCTCTTTCTCTAATTTCTTGACGTGCTTGACTAGATGTGAATTCCAAACTGGTGCTGCATACTCCAGTATAGGCCTGACGTAAATGGTATACAGAGTCTTGAACGAATCCTTACGGAGGTATCGGAACGCTATCCATAGGTTTGCCAGCCGCCCATATGCTGCAGCAGTTATCTGATTGATGTGCGCCTCAGGAGATATGCTCGGTGTTATACTCCCCAGATCTTTTTCCTTGAGTGAGGTTTGCAGTCTTTGGCCATCTAAACTATATTATGTCTGCAATCTTCTTTGCCCTTCCCCAATCTTCATGACTTTGCATTTGGCAGGGTTAAACTCAAGGAGCTGGACCAGGCTTGTAGCCTGTCCAGGTCTTTTTGTAGTCCTGCCTGATTCTCATCCGATTTGATTCTTCTCATTAACTTCACATCATCTGCAAACAAGGACACTTCTGAGTCTATCCCTTCCGTTATGTCGTTCACATATACCAAGAACAGCACAGGTCCTAGGACTGACCCCTGTGGAACCCCGCTTGTCACAGGGGCCCACTCTGACACCTCGTCGCGTACCATGACTCGTTGTTGCCTCCCTGTGTCGAAGGCCTTCTTTCAGTCCAAAAAAATGCAGTCGATCCACCCCTCTCTCTCTTGTCTACTTCTGTCACTTTGTCATAAAACTCTAGTAGGTTTGTGACACAGGATTTTCCTTCCGTGAAACCGTGCTGGTTGTCAATTATTCACTTGTTTCTTTCGAGGTGCTCCACCACTCTCCTCCTGATGGTCTTCCCCATGACCTAGCATACTATACACGTTAGTGATACAGGTCTGTAGTTTAGTGCCTCATGTCTGCCTCGCTTTTTAAAAATTGGGACTACATTTGCCATCTTCCATACCTCAGGGAGTTGCCCAGTTTGAAATGATGTGTTGAAGATCTTTGTTAATGGCACACACAATATCTCTGCTCCCTCTTTAGGACCCACGGAGAGATGTTGTCTGGTCCCACCGCCTTTGAGGTGTCAAGTTCGCATAGCAGCTTCTTCACCTCCTCCTTGGTTATATGTGAAGTGTTAGGTGCTCAGGTGTTGAGTGTGAGGTGTTAGGTGCTCAGGGGTTGTGTGTGAGGTGTTAGGTGTTGTGTGTGTGAGATGTTAGGTGCTCAAGTGCTGAGTGTGTAAAGTGTTAGGTGCTCAGGTGTTGTGTGTGGGGTGTTAGGTGCTCAGGTGTTGAGTGTGTGAGGTGTTAGGTGCTCAGGTGTTTGTGTGGGAGGTGTTATTTGCTCAGGTGTTTGTGTGTGAGGTGTTAGGTGCTCAGGTGTTGAGTGTGTGAGGTGTTAGGTGCTCAGGTGTTATGTGCTCAGGTGTTTGTGTGAGGTGTTAGGTACTCAGGTGTTGAGTGTGTGAGGTGTTAGGTGTCAGCTGTTGTATGTGTGATGTGTTAGGTGCTCAGGTGTTGTGTGTGTGTGTGTTAGGTGCTCAGGTGTTTGTGTGTAAGGTGTTAGGTGCTCAGGGGTTGAGTGTGTGAGGTGCTCAGGTGTTGTGTGTGAGAGGTGTTAGGTGTTCAGGTTTTGTGTGTGTGAGATGTTAGGTGCTCAGGTGTTGAGTGTGTGAGGTGTTAGGTGCTCAGGTGTTGTGTGTGTGAAATGTTAGGTGCTCAGCTGTTGAGTGTGTGAGGTGTTAGGTGCTCAGGTGTTGAGTGTGCAAGGTGTTAGGTGGTCAGGTGTTGTGTGTGTGAGGTGCTCAGGTGTTGTGTGTGTGTGAGGTGTTAAGTGCTGAGGTGTTGAGTGTGTGAGGTGTTAGGTGCTCAGGTGTTGAGTGTGTGAGGTGTTAGGTGCTCTGGTGTTGTGTGTGCGAGGTGTTAGGTGCTCAGTTGTTCTGCATGTTAGGTGTTAGGTGCTCAGGTGTTGTTTGTGTGAAGTGCTAGGTGATCATGTGTTTAGTGTGTGAGGTGTTAGGTGCTCAGGTGTTGTGTGTGAAGCATTAGGTGTTCAGGTGTTGTGTGTGTGAGGTGTTAGGTGCTCAGGTGTTGAGTGTGTGAGGTGTTAGGTGCTCAGGTGTTGTGTGTGTGTGTGATGTGTTAGGTGCTCAGGTGTTGAGTGTGTGAGGTGTTAGATACTCAGGTGTTTTGTGTTAGGTGCTCAGGTGTTGTGTGTGTGAGGTGTTAGGTGCTTAGGTGTTGAGTATGTGAGGTGTTAGGCACTCAGGCAGCAGCAGGTGTTGAGTGTGTGATGTGTAAGGTGTTCAGTCAGCAGTAGGTGTTGAGTATGTGAGGTGTTAGGTGCTCAGGCAGCAGCAGGTGTTGAGTTTGTGATGTGTTAAGTGTTCAGGCAGCAGCAGGTGTTGAGTATGTGATGTGTTAAGTGTTCAGGCAGCAGCAGGTGTTGAGTATATGAGGTGTTAGGTGCTCAGGCAGCAGTAGGGGGTGAATATGTGAGGTGTTAGGCACTCAGGCAGCAGGATGTGTTGAGTGTGTGATGTGTTAGGTGCTCAGGCGGCAGTAAGGGGTGAATATGTGAGGTGTTAGGTGCTCAGGCAGCAGGAGGTGTTGAGTATGTGAGGTGTTAGGCACTCTGGCAGCAGCAGGTGTTGAGTGTGTGATGTGTAAGGTGTTCAGTCAGCAGTAGGTGTTGAGTATGTGAGGTGTTAGGTGTTCAGTCAGCAGCATGTGTTGAGTATATGAGGTGTTAGGTGCTCAGGCAGCAGTAGGGGGTGAATATGTGAGGTGTTAGGTGGTCAGGCAGCAGCAGGTGTTGAGTGTGTGATGTGTTAGGTGCTCAGGCAGCAACAGTTAGTTTTCACGTTTTTGGTACATAACAAAAAAGACTTGCATTGGCAGCACATTTAGGGTCTTATGCAAAGTTCATTATTTAGACTTAACAAAGGATAACCCAAAAAGTTAGTAAGTTATTTAACAACAGCTACACTTGAACAAATTATCATACATTGTAACATGTGAACATTACCTAGGATAACACAAAAAAATCAGACAAGGTGACTTATTTCCATTGATGACCTTGTAATATCTTATATTTATTATAAGTTAAAACAACTCTGTAACAAAACTGTGTGAAAATCAGTTACATTAAAAGGAAATATACAAGGAATATACTGACTTATTTGCCATAAGGCAAAATGCCGTAAAGTGGGGCCCTACTGTACATGTATGTTACAGTAATAGGTACATGAATGTTAAAGTATAGATCTCCTTCAACATTCACGAGGGTTAAGGGATCCAGGGCCTTGTGAATGTTGAAAAATCGCAAATGTTTGGTGCCCCAATATATTGTAGGGAAATACATATAATACAGTACTGCTTCCTTAACTTGTTGAGCCGTAAACAATCATAAATTACATGTAAACACCATAAAATATTATACTATATACATGTTATGGTTTTGTAACATGTATGTTATTAAATATCACTGCCTCAACCACTGCCTCTACCACTGCCTCAACCACTGCCTCTACCACTGCCTCTACCACTGCCTCTACCACTGCCTCAACCACTGCCTCTACCACTGCCTCTACCACTGCCTCTACCACTGCCTCCACCACTGCCTCAACCACTGCCTCTACCACTGCCTCTACCATTGCCTCTACCACTGCCTCTACCACTGTGGCGCACTGCCTCGTATTTTTGTACAATTTCTTTCGCAATTTCTTTACCAAAGGGCTGGCATTAGCAAGTTTCTTTGGGCCCATGGTTAATTATGTAGCAATCGCACTCAATCTAAAAGCACCAAACACAATGAATTATTGTGAAATGATTGGAAGAGCTCAGAGGCTAATGCCCACTCCAGCATAAACAAAGCCAAACTGACTCACGATACCTCCCACCACTGCTTCAACCTTTGTATTTTTGTACAGTTTCCTTCTTCAATTCTATCGTATTATTATTATTATTAATAATAACATGTATTATTATTATTATTATTGTTAAAAACATGTATGTTATTAAATACCACTGCCTCAACCACTGCCTCCACCACTGCCTCAACCACTGCCTCAACCACTGCCTCTACCACTGCCTCAGCTACTGCCTCTGCCACTGCCTCAACCACTGCCTCAACCACTGCCTCCACCACTGCCTCAACCACTGCCTCTACCACTGCCTCAACCACTGCCTCAGCTACTGCCTCCACTACTGCCTCTACCACTGCCTCTACCACTGCCTCTACCACTGCCTCAACCACTGCCTCAACCACTGCTTCAACCACTGCCTCAACCACTGCCTCAACCACTGCCTCAACCACTGCCTCTACCACTGCCTCTACCACTGCCTCTACTACTGCAGTCACACTCAGTCTACAGTGCTCAAGAGTAAACAGATAATGTCACCGTCCAATACCTGTTCGAATGGCCATTCCAATATGCAGTCATGAATGGGTTGGCATTATTTGTATTGTAGTTTAATAGCAAATAATGAACAAACAAAACACTTATCACACTGAGTGGCAGGGGGGGGGGGGCTGGCTGCCAATTGTGGGGGTCGGAGGGAGGGTAGTAGGGATGTGTGGGTGGTGGGAAACTTAAATATGATTTGGCAGCTGGGAATTCACAAATGTGTGAAGCCCGCGAAAGTTGAAAGTGCGAATGTTGAGGGGGACCTGTAATAGGTATATGAATGTTACAGTAATAAGTACATGAATGTTATAGTAATAGGTACATGAATGTTACAGTAATATGTACATGAATGTTACAGTAATAGGTACAGTAAACCCTTATATTACCCGGATTTATTTGGTACGTTTTGGTTATTGCACTATTGAAAAATTGTGGCACAGTTTTACACAACACTTAGTAAAATTAACTTAAGACGGTTCTGTTTGTGGGTGCAGAAAAAAATTCCCCAGCTCAAGCTGCTGCCTTGTGAGTCAGACCATATCTTGTATCTGCCAAGCAATCATGGCACCCAGTATGCATATGAGTGTTGCTGAAAGTGGCAAGAAAATGTATAAGCATTTAAATCTTAGAGTTATGAAGAAAATAGAGATATTAGGCAAGAGAGAGACTTTTTACAACAAAAAAGAATGAGGTAAATATATGAGTTTGTGTAGTGAATGACTGACTTACTTGACTGACTGACCTGACAGACTTACTTGACAGATTTACTTGACAGATTTACTTGACAGATTTACTTGACAGATTTACTTGACAGATTTACTTGACAGGTTTACTTGACAGATTTACTTGACAGATTTACTTGACAAATTTACTTGACAGATTTACTTGACTGACTTACATGACTGACTTACATGACTGACATGACTGACTTGACTGACAGACTAGACTGACTTATTGACTTGACTTATGCACTTGACTGACTTACTGACTTAACTTACTTTGCTGACTGACTGACTTTACTGACTTGAAGTTTAGAGTTTTTCACTAAAGAGGACCCTGATAAATCTAGAAGCAGTGCTCTGGTATGGTGTCTAGAGCAGCTAATGCCTTACCATCAGCTGTATAATGTACTGCAGGGTAAAATTGCCGAGAAATCCATTACAGAATTTATGCACACTCCAGTACAACCATCGACCTCAGTACCAGAACTACTATCATCCACCTCAGCCCAGTAGGGCCACAGCATAACTCCACTCTCTTCACAATCATCCACAAACACCAGCACCCACAATTTAAGGTAAGAAATACTATTATTTCTGATGCAGTTGCAGTCTTAAGCAGTAAAAACAATGTAATACATCATGACAATGATTAACAACTACATATTCACTTTTATTTTTGTAAGATCTGGAGGTCTAAAAAAGTTGTTTGGCTTTTTTGGGGTTCCATGGAACCTAACCCTATTTTTCCTGTAAGTTCTTCAGTTTATCTAATGCTGATTTACCTAACACAACATTTTCAGGAATGTAACTACCGTGTACAGTGGACCCCCGGATTAAAACATCATCGGATTAAGTAATAATCGGATTAAGTAACGTTTTTGTGTCAAAATATTTGCTCAGTTAACAACAATGAACTCGGTTAAAGTCATTCATCCTGAACATGTCTGCGAGGCATGAGTGGCCCGAACACTCCATGTACAGCCAGTGTGCCATTGTTTACAAGCCATTGAGGATGATTCCCTGCGTACATGCAATACATTTTGTATTCCATTGTTGTTAGTGCTTGTAACTGCTAAATAAGCCACCATTGGCCCAAAGAAAGCTTCTAGTGCCAGCCCTTGGTAAAGAGGGTGAGAAACACTATAGAATTCAAGGAAAAGTTTGTAGAAAGATACGAAAGTGGTGGTGGTAGAGGGTACTTCCGGGATACTTCCCCACACGCCAGCCAGGGTACTTCCCCACAAATCAGCTAGGGTACTTCCCCACATACCAGCAAGGGTACTTTCTGTTGACAGCCTGTACTGTCTGCACAGACAGCCTATGCTGTCTGCCAGCTTAGTTCATATTTTGCAGCACTCAGGTGCTGCCCTCTAGGCCAGCCCAAAGTCAGTGGGACGCTGGTCCCACTCGCACACTCACTCAGCGGCCTAGCAGCAAGACACAAGTCCTCCTAGCTCTCTCCCTCATGAGCATGGCCCTACCAGGCCATGGGCACAACACACAAGCCTGTGTACCCACCACGAATTTGCAAATAAAGTAAAGAAGCCTCTGAACATGTATCATTTACTCCACGCCACTGCATCATTCCAAATAATCTCATTATAAATGGTTACAGCAGTGGGATTAGCAGTTGTGTTTGCCCAGAGAGAGAAGGAAGGAATGAAGTTGTTCACTTCATCACCCTACACAACAAGCATCCGTCTCTCAACAAGTTATCCTGATTTGTAGATGAATGGTTCAGAGAACCATCCTGATGTTGTGTCTGCACGTTTCAGCATCCAGACAGAGGTACAAGCAGGATTTAGCCGAAATTTGCCAAATATCTTCGAGAATTTTAAGTGGCGTCCCAGTGACCCCATGCCACAGCGTCCCACGCTGTTTCTCAAGTCACGTGTTCAGCGTCACTTGCATGTTCTGCTGTTGTTGTTCAGCTCAGCACAGCTATTTCAGCAAGTCAGAGGTGAGTTTTGTGGTGATTTCTGTGTCCATTGCGAGTTTCTCCACATGTTTGTGGAGAGAAGAGGAGGAAGTGGCCGTTCCTTGCCTCGCCCACGCTCGCCCTGCTGTACACTCACACCTCACCACACTACCATACACCACCATGCCATCACTCCCTCTGCTGTTTTTTCTGCTGTTTTCCATGTGAATTCATTGCCAGAGCTGTGTATCCGAGTGCCCAAGGCCACTCGAAGCTACGTGGATCAGCAAGCCACATGGATCAGCAAGCCACATGGATCAGCAAGCCACGTGGATCAGCATGCCATGTTGATCACGACACCATGTGGATCACGACGCCACATGGGGTGTGGATGACGCCACGAGGACCTACGAGCCACATGAGTTGCCAGATGTCCCTGGCCTCATGCTGTGATCTGCTGCCTGCGTCACATTGATGTCACTGATGCTGCTGCCCGACTTCATGATGTCACAATGTCTGCCTGATGTCACCTCGAGATGTCTGCTGATGTCACAGTGCTGCTGACATCACCTTGCGACATCACGCCTGACATCACATGTCACATCGAGTGTTTCAATAATTATGTCAGTATTGTCGAGAAGATTGAGAGAAGATATATGTCGTGTGTTAATTAATTCCTCTCAGTCAGTGTTCTCACATGTTAGTGTATAGCTTAGTGTCAATTTTGTGCACAGAAAAGCATCATTTGCTAGTTAAGCCATGTTGTACCGCATGTACTGCGGGTGTGTGTAAAGTTTTCCGTGTGTCCAGTGTGGTCTGTGGCCAGACCAGTGTGTAGCACCACTTTGTTAGTGTCACCCGGTGTGACCAGCGCGTTTGACAGCTGATATTAGCCAGCCTGAACGTATGAGCCCTTTTGTACAGAAAGCTCTTATGCTCGTCGCTTGTGATGTTCTGCAGAATCGTACCTGCTATGATTCCCATCGAGATTTGTTTCACTTCACCTCCAGACCTTCAGAGCGCAGTTATATGTAGAGAAACAAGTCTGGGGACGCTTAGACTAACCTCTGCTATAACTCCAACTGCCGAGAGAATGACACATGTCAAGCCGCAGTTAGCCCTGTCTGCAGGCGCTGTGTCAGCCTTGTGTCACAAGCTTCAATGAGCAGCCTGCACAAAGATGTCACTTTGACTGCTAGCTCGCTCACTGCAGTCTGGTCTATGATGTTACAACTCCCAGATGTTTCGCCCAGTCGTCTCTGCCACGACTTGCTCCACGACTTACTCCACGCTCGCTGGCAGTGACAGCCCAGCGACAGTACCAGTCGAGAAGTGTCCTCCTGAGTCGCTTGCCAGATGTCCTGCCCATTTGCAGAGTTTTGACAACGCCTCACTCGAATGCACCAGCATGTTGTGCCCCAGGTTGAGTGAAAACCTGCAGTGACTCCTACGATGACTGCTTCACCGTTCTAGAGGAGACCGTAGCCTGTTACATTACAGCTCAGCCGCAGCGATGTCTCCTGTGTTGCAGTATCTGTCCAGACACAGGAAGGCGTGCAGTGATGCCCTTCGACACTCTCTGCCTTTGACCACGATGTTTAGCACACCCCACATGTTTTTTTCTTCCCTCCCTGTAGGAAGTTTTTTTTCATGTCCATATGTATTTACGTGTTTTTTATTTTGTGTTCTGTGCCCTGTTCCTACGAGAGAGAGACCAAGTTTTTTTTACCATCAGTATTGTCGTGTCGGGACGACGCGAGGTAGGTGGCTGAGCGTATGTAGACAGCCTGTACTGTTTGCACAGACAGCCTATGCTGTCTGCCAGCTTAGTTCATATTTCACGGCACTCAGGTGCTGGCCTCTAGGCCAGCCCAAAGTCAGTGGGACGCTGGTCCCACTTGCACACTCACTAAGCGGCCTAGCAGCAAGACACAAGTCCTACTAGCTCTCTCCCTCATGGGCATGGCCCTACCGGACCATGGGCACAACACACAAGCCTGTGTACCCACCACGACTTTTCATTAAAGTAAAGAAGCCTCTGAACACGTATCATTGACTCCACGCCACTGCATCACCAAATAATCTATCTCGTTATATTTCCCACACACTAGCCAGGGTACTTCCCCACAAACCAGCCAGGGTACTTCCCCACAAACCAGCCAGGGTACTTCCCCACACACCAGCCAGGATACTTCCCCACACACCAGCCAGGGTACTTCCCGACGACCCAGCCAGGTTACTTCCCCACACACCAGCCAGGGTAGTTCCCCACAGATCGGCCAGGGTACTTCCCCACACACCAGCCAGGGTACTTCCCCACAAACCAGCCAGGGTACTTCCCCACACACCAGCCAGGGTACTTCCCCACACACATAAAGTAAAGTAAAGTAAAGTAAAGTTTATTTCTTTGTAAAGGATATTTGTGTAGCTAATTAAAATTAGATAAGATAATAGTACATAGTAACAATACTTAAAACTAGATAAGAAATAGTGGTTAACTGTTATACAATCTTAAACTTAATACAGGTGAGAGGTAGTAAAGTGGAGTAGGGTTCGGTAAAATAATCTTGAAATTGCACACAAAATTTACCTTACAGGTAATGGTGCAGGTGGTAATATTTTATGGATTGGCAGAATTACAAGCCAGGAGGTCACATAATAAAACTAATTAGCAGATGTTTTGGCTGATTTTGTTAATATTGAGAGATAACTAGTTAGCAGATGTTTTGGTTGATTTGGTTAATATTGTGAGAAAAGATGATTTTTTAGCAAAGTCCTAAATTTATAAGCTGTCAGGGGATCCTTGACCTGTTCCGGTAGCGAGTTGCAGATTTTTGGGCCCTTTATGTGCATAGTGTTCTTGCATAGTGAGAGACTGACTCCAGGGATGTTGAAAATGCCTTATGCCTTGTATTGTGGCTGTGCATTCTATTTTAACTGTCAAGGAGTAGTGTTACGGGAGGGTTTACAGTGGAGTTTAATGTTCTGTATATGTAGTAGGCACAATAATAAGAGTGTATGTCTTGTATATTTAGCAAGTTGAGTCTTTTGAAAAGTAATGGTGTGCACTGTCTAGCACAGGAGCTGGTTATCACCCGCACTGCAGCTTTTTGTTGGATTATTGAGGGTCTAAGGTGGGTGGCTGTGGTTGAGCCCCAGGCACAAATACCATAGGTGAGGTAAGGATATATTAGAGAGTGGTACAGGGTAAGGAGAGTCATTTGTGGTACATAGTATCGTATCTTGGAAAGGATTCCTACTGATTTGGAAACTTTCTTGGCTATGTAATGGGTATGGGAATAAAATTTAAGATTACAGTCAAGGAGAAGAACTTGAAATTTGAGCTCCTTGTGTCTTGATATAGGGGAACCATTTAACAATATGTTAAGTTGGATATTTAACCCTTTCAGGGTCCATCCCATAGATCTACGGCTTCACGTTGAGTGTCCAAACCATAGGTCTACGCCAAAATTCTAGCGCCGTCAAATTTAGCGCGAAAACGCTCATAGGCCTACATGTGAGAGAATGGGTCTGCGTGGTGGGTGTGCGCCATAAACAAAAAATCTAGGCGCCCGCATAGCATTGTGGGAACGCCAGCTCAGTTACCCTTGTTCACCATGCCTCGTCGCAAGGCAGCTCTCACTCCAAGGAAAATTGGGACTCTCCTGTTCCTATCTGATAGTTCTGACAGTGATGGAAGTGGAAATGAAGACGAATTCTTTGGCTTTGATCAGTTAGTGACCGAAAAGAATGTCCAGGATATTGATAATATTGCAGAAAACCCTGACGATCCTCAACCTTCAATCTCTGGTGTGGGCACTCGTCAGTCACGGTCGGTTGTACCTCAACACAAGAGAAAAGTATTATTTTCGCATGGCCAGGCCTCTGACTTCAGTAATGATGATGATAGTGATGTGGATTGTGATTTTATTGCTCTTGATGATCATTCGAGTAGTGATAGTGAGGAATCATATTCACCAGTGAAGCGTCGGTATGTACGCCGCCACATGCGCTCGGGTAGTGTACTCTATGCCATGCCCAGGGGACGGAGTACATCCCGGAGTACATCCCGTGGCCCTACACCAGGTATAGATAGTGATAGTGAGGATGATGTGGCTACACTTGGCATGGATAGACCACAGGCATCGATAGATGGTGGTAGTGGTGATGGTAGTGCCATGACCATGCGTGACTCACCAGCCCAGGCTGGGACCCACGCTGCTGACTCCGCAGTTCAAGGACAAAGTGGAGCGTCAGCCACCAGCCCACCACAACCACAACTACCCGCACAACCAGCCTATGATGTCCAGTATCCACCAGCAAACCGTATCTGGGATTGGCAGCAAAATCCCAATTTTGTTCCCAAGCTCCACCACTTTGATGACTCTCAAAGTGGAATTCTACCAACTTGTTCCCTTGGAAACACTGCAAATGAACTGGAATTCTTTGAACTATTCTTTGACCAGCCACTGATGGAAACTATTGTCAGGGAAAGTAATAAGTATTTTGAGTAGACCATGGCAAATGCGATCATATCACCACAGTCAAGACTACACCGGTGGAAAGAGATGACTGTTGCAGAAATGTATTTGCTTTTTGCAATAATAATGCTTATGCCTCATGTCTATAAGCATAATATAAAAGCATACTGGTGAACAGGTTTATCTTACTGTTACGTATGTTGCACTTCTCTGACAAAAGCAGGCCTGACAGAAGTGACAGGTTATACAAGATTAGAAATGTTTTTATGTATCTCAAACAAAAGTTCAGCATGTACTTTTATCCATTCAAGAATCTTGTAACTGACGAGTCTTTGATTTTGTTCAAAGGTAGGCTGTCATTCAAGCAGTATATACCGAGCAAGAGGAAATGCTTTGGTATAAAACTGTTTGTACTCTGTGACTGTGACAGTGGCCTGGTATTGGATATTGTTGTATACACAGGAAGTAAAACATTGAAAGATACCAAGATGTTATTGGGTATCTCAGGTGACGTAGTGAGAAGCATGATGGCACCTTATCTTGGTAAGGGGCATACATTATACAGTGGACCCTCAACCAACGATGGCATCGTCTAACGTTAAATCCGACTAGCGATACATTTTAACGCAAAAATTTTGCCTCGACTAGGGCTAAAAAACTCGACTAACATGATTCGTTCCGTCTGAGACGCGTCCACTTGTGGCCAGTGTTTACAAGCCAGCCAGCCACCACGGTTCTATCCAAACATACAATTGGAACATTTCATATTATCACTGTTTTTAGTGATTGCACCTGCAAAATAAGCCACCATGGGCCCCAAGAAAGCTTCTAGTGCCAACCCTACAGCAAAAAGGGTGAGAATTACTATGGATATGAAGAAAGAGATCATTGCTAAGTATGAAAGTGGAGTGTGTGTCTCTGAGCTGGCCAGGTTGTACACAAAACCCCAATCAACCATCGCTATTATTGTGGCCAAGAAAATGGCAATCAAGGAAGCTGTTCTTGCTAAAGGTGCAACTATGTTTTCGAAACTGAGATCGCAAGTGATAGAAGATGTTGAGAGACTGTTATTGGTGTGGATAAACGAAAGCAGATAGCAGGAGATAGCATCTCTCAAGCGATCATTTGTGAAAAGGCTAGGAAGTTGAATGAGGATTTAATTAGAAAAATGCCTGCAACTAGTGGTGATGTGAGTGAATTTAAGGCCAGCAAAGGTTGGTTTGAGAGATTTAAGAATCGTAGTGGCATACATAGTGTGATAAGGCATGGTGAGGCTGCCAGTTTGGACCAAAAAGCAGCTGAAAAATTATTTTTATTTTTTTTATTATTATCACACTGGCTGATTCCCACCAAGGCAGGGTGGCCCGAAAAAGAAAAACTTTCACCATCATTCACTCCATCACTGTCTTGCCAGAAGGGTGCTTTACACTACAGTTTTTAAACTGCAACATTAACACCCCTCCTTCAGAGTGCAGGCACTGTACTTCCCATCTCCAGGACTCAAGTCAGGCCTGCCGGTTTCCCTGAACCCCTTCATAAATGTTACTTTGCTCACACTCCAACAGCACGTCAAGTATTAAAAACCATTTGTCTCCATTCACTCCTATCAAACACGCTCACGCATGCCTGCTGGAAGTCCAAGCCCCTCGCACACAAAACCTCCTTTACCCCCTCCCTCCAACCTTTCCTAGGCCGACCCCTACCCCGCCTTCCTTCCACTACAGACTGATACACTCTTGAAGTCATTCTGTTTCGCTCCATTCTCTCTACATGTCCGAACCACCTCAACAACCCTTCCTCAGCCCTCTGGACAAAAGTTTTGGTAATCCCGCACCTCCTCCTAACTTCCAAACTACGAATTCTCTGCATTATATTCACACCACACATTGCTCTCAGACATGACATTTCCACTGCCTCCAGCCTTCTCCTCGCTGCAACATTCATCACCCATGCTTCACACCCATATAAAAGCGTTGGTAAAACTATACTCTCATACATTCCCCTCTTTGCCTCCAAGGACAAAGTTCTTTGTCTCCACAGACTCCTAAGTGCACCACTCACCCTTTTCCCCTCATCAATTCTATGATTCACCTCATCTTTCATAGACCCATCCGCTGACACGTCCACTCCCAAATACCTGAATACATTCACCTCCTCCATACTCTCTCCCTCCAATCTGATATCCAATCTTTCATCACCTAATCTTTTTGTTATCCTCATAACCTTACTCTTTCCTGTATTCACTTTCAATTTTCTTCTTTTGCACACCCTACCAAATTCATCCACCAATCTCCGCAACTTCTCTTCAGAATCTCCCAAGAGCACAGTGTCATCAGCAAAGAGCAACTGTGACAACTCCCACTTTATGTGTGATTCTTTATCTTTTAACTCCACGCCTCTTGCCAAGACCCTCGCATTTACTTCTCTTACAACCCCATCTATAAATATATTAAACAACCACGGTGACATCACTCATCCTTGTCTAAGGCCTACTTTTACTGGGAAATAATTTCCCTCTTTTCTACATACTCTAACTTGAGCCTCACTATCCTCGTAAAAACTCTTCACTGCTTTCAGTAACCTACCTCCTACACCATACACCTGCAACATCTGCCACATTGCCCCCCTATCCACCCTGTCATACGCCTTTTCCAAATCCATAAATGCCACAAAGACCTCTTTAGCCTTATCTAAATACTGTTCACTTATATGTTTCACTGTAAACACCTGGTCCACACACCCCCTACCTTTCCTAAAGCCTCCTTGTTCATCTGCTATCTTATTCTCCGTCTTACTCTTAATTCTTTCAATAATAACTCTACCATACACTTTGCCAGGTATACTCAACAGACTTATCCCCCTATAATTTTTGCACTCTCTTTTATCCCCTTTGCCTTTATACAAAGGAACTATGCATGCTCTCTGCCAATCCCTTGGTACCTTACCCTCTTCCATACATTTATTAAATAATTGCACCAACCACTCCAAAACTATATCCCCACCTGCTTTTAACATTTCGATCTTTATCCCATCAATCCCGGCTGCCTTACCCCCTTTCATTTTACCTACTGCCTCACGAACTTCCCCCACACTCACAACTGGCTCTTCCTCACTCCTACAAGATGTTGTTCCTCCTTGCCCTATACACAAAATCACAGCTTCCCTATCTTCATCAACATTTAACAATTCCTCAAAATATTCCCTCCATCTTCCCAATACCTCTAACTCTCCATTTAATTACTCTCCTCTCCTATTTTTAACTGACAAATCCATTTGTTCTCTAGGCTTTCTTAACTTGTTAATCTCACTCCAAAACTTTTTCTTATTTTCAACAAAATTTGTTGATAACATCTCACCCACTCTCTCATTTGCTCTCTTTTTACATTGCTTCACCACTCTCTTAACCTCTCTCTTTTTCTCCATATACTCTTCCCTCCTTGCATCACTTCTACTTTGTAAAAACTTCTCATATGCTAACTTTTTCTCCCTTACTACTCTCTTCAGATCATCATTCCACCAATCGCTCCTCTTCCCTCCCGCACCCACTTTCCTGTAACCACAAACTTCTGCTGAACACTCTAACACTACATTTTTAAACCTACCCCATACCTCTTCGACCCCATTGCCTATGCTCTCATTAGCCCATCTATCCTCCAATAGCTGTTTATATCTTACCCTAACTGCCTCCTCTTTTAGTTTATAAACCTTCACCTCTCTCTTCCCTGATGCTTCTATTCTCCTTGTATCCCATCTACCTTTTACTCTCAGTGTAGCTACAACTAGAAAGTGATCTGATATATATGTGGCCCCTCTATAAACATGTACATCCTGAAGTCTACTCAACAGTCTTTTATCTACCAATACATAATCCAACAAACTACTGTCATTTCGCCCTACATCATATCTTGTATACTTATTTATCCTCTTTTTCTTAAAATATGTATTACCTATAACTAAACCCCTTTCTATACAAAGTTCAATCAAAGGGCTCCCATTATCATTTACACCTGGCACCCCAAACTTACCTACCACACCCTCTCTAAAAGTTTCTCCTACTTTAGCATTCAGGTCCCCTACCACAATTACTCTCTCACTTGGTTCAAAGGCTCCTATACATTCACTTAACATCTCCCAAAATCTCTCTCTCTCCTCTGCATTCCTCTCTTCTCCAGGTGCATACACGCTTATTATGACCCTCTTCTCGTATCCAACCTTTACTTTAATCCACATAATTCTTGAATTTACACATTCATATTCTCTTTTCTCCTTCCATAACTGATCATTCAACATTACTGCTACCCCTTCCTTTGCTCTAACTCTCTCAGATACTCCAGATTTAATCCCATTTATTTCCCCCCACCGAAACTCCCCTACCCCCTTCAGCTTTGTTTCGCTTAGGGCCAAGACATCCAACTTCTTTTCATTCATAACATCAGCAATCATCTGTTTCTTGTCATCTGCACTACATCCACGCACATTTAAGCATCCCAGTTTTATAAAGTTTTTCTTCTTCTCTTTTTTAGTAAATGTCTACAGGAGAAGGGGTTACTAGCCCATTGCTCCCGGCATTTTAGTCGCCTCATACGACACGCATGGCTTACGGAGGAAAGATTCTTTTCCACTTCCCCATGGACAATAGAAGAAATAAAGAGGAACAAGAGCTATTTAGAAAAAGGAGAAAAACCTAGATGTATGTATATATATATGCATGTGCGTGTCTGTGAAGTGTGACCAAAGTGTAAGTAGGAGTAGCAAGATATCCCTGTTATCTAGCGTGTTTATGAGACAGAAAAAGAAACCAGCAATCCTACCATCATGCAAAACAGTTACAGGTTTCTGTTTCACAGTCATCTGGCAGGACGGTAGTACTTCCCTGGGTGGTTGCTGTCTACCAACCTACTACCTGAAAAATATGTGCAGGAATTCAAGGAGTACATAGTGAAGAATTGAAACCTGAACAAGTGTTGAATTGTGACACTGACAATGTTGTGAAACACTTTAGGAATGTCATAAAGGAACGGGAGGTACAGGCCTCTATGGACAGATATGTTGTGCGACAGAGGTCCAGTGACTCTCAAGCTGGTACTAGTGGCATTAAAAGAAGGGAAGTAACCCCGGAAAAGGGCTTGACACCTCAAGTCCTAATGGAAGGGGATTCCCCTTCTAAACACTAACACCATCCAGAGTCTCCCCTCCTCCCATTCCATCAATCATCACCAGATATTCAATAAAGGTATGAGTCATGTAACTGCACATGTCTTCTTCAGTTTGTGTGTATTAAAATTAATATTTCATGTGGTAAATTTTTTTTTTTTCAATACTTTTGGCTGTCTTGCACTGATTAATTTGATTTCCATTATTTCTTATGGGGAAAATTAACTCGACTGACGATAATTTTGATTAACGATGAGCTCTCAGGAACGGATTAATATCGTTGGTCGAGGGTCCACTGTATACCGATAACTGGTACACAAGCCCATTACTCAGTGATTTCTTGCGAGTGACCAAGACAGATGTGTGTGGCACAGTGCGTTCTAATCATAAACATATGCCCAGGCTCAACGCAGGTGCTTGTGGTGATGACGTGCAGGTGTTTACTGCCAATGACATCATGGCATTACGGTGGCATGACAAACGAGATGTCACATTGTTGACAACCATTCACCGTAATGAAATGCAAGACAGTGGCAAAGTTGATCGAGTGACTAATGAACGTATTCAAAAACCAGTGACAGTGATTGATTATACACAAAACATGTGCTTGGTTGACAAATGTGACATGCAGATTGGCTTTGTTGATTGTGTTCGTAAAAGTTACAAGTGGTACATGAAACTTTTCTTCCATCTCATGGACATTTCAATGCTCAGTGCATATAATATGTACCAAATGAAGACTGGGAACAGACCACCGTATGGTGAATTTTGCTTGTTTGTTGTCAGACAACTCATAATGAAGTACCAGGTAACAACACCTGCTATACAACATGGTCCTCGAACTCCTCAGGATATACCCAAGCATTTGAGGAGGGAAGGGGATCATTTCATAATACAGCTTCCTTCAACTCAGAAGAAATTTGCTCAGGAGAGATGCATCGTCTGTGCACAAACAAAACGATGGCAACAAAGACGCAAAGACACTCGGTTTATGTGTGAGGAATGTAAGGTACCTCTGTGCATGGTGCCTTGTTTCAAGGAGTTCCACAAGCTCCAGCAGTTCTAAAACCATGTCCAGTGATTGTAAATATGTAAATATATGATAGAACATTAGTATTATACAAGATTTGTGCATGTTTATTGTAATAAACAACAGTGGTAAACAATAAAATGATAACTTTAGTGCAGTTATTGTGTTCAATACAGTGAGTTTACATATATACATTATATACAGTATTGGTCTCTCAGGCCCCAAATGTTAGTAGGAAAAGAAAAAAATTAGAAAAGAAAAGAAAAAACTACAAAAAACGGTAAACAAAGTAATGTGAGTATGTGGAAATCATCGCTGTTGCTGCCACCACGTCATTTGGGGTAAACTTCTCGGCACTGTATCTCGGTAAGTACTGATCAGAATCTTTTTTTTTGTCTTATTACCTTCACAAAAATATACTCTTTAATTCTGTAAGAAAAAATAATTTTTTTTTTTTTTTTTCAAAATTTCTTGGACACTGGAGCACCACGTCAGATTTTGGCCTTGGACCCTGAAGGGGTTAAGGCTCTGTTGCCAAACAGCATAAAGTATGTTTTGTCAATATTGAGAGTGAATTTGTTGGTCATCATCCAAGTACAGTGGACCCTCAATTAACGGTGGCATTAAGTAACGGCAAATTTGTCTAACGGAGCTTTTTGGCATAAAAAGAAGTGTTCTACCAGTGGTAAAAAACTCTACCAACAACGTTCGTCCGGAACGTGTCCATGCAACAGGAGTGCGGCCTGAGTGGGCCCAGCCAATCCAAGACTCGGTGTGCCATTGTTTACAAGCTGTTGTGGTCGGTTCCACGTGTGCCTACCATATATTTTGGATTATTCCAGTGTTTTTAGTGCTTGTAGCTGGTAAATAAGTCACCATGGGCCCCAAGAAAGCTTCTAGTGCCAAGCCTGTGTTAAAAAGGGTGAGAATTACGATGGAAATGAAGAAAAAGATAATTGAAAAATACGAGAGTTGGAGTGCGTATGTTTGAGTTGGAAAGGCAATACAACAAATCACATTCAACCATCAGTACTATTTTGGTGAACAGAAAGGCAATCAAGGAAGCTGTTGTTGTGAAAGGTTCAAGTATGTTTTAAGAACGGAGACCGCAAATAATGGAAGAGGTGGAGAGACTGTTATTAGTATGGATAAACGAAAAACAGTTATCAGGAGATAGTGTTTTTCAATCTATAATTTATGAGAGGGCAAGGAAGTTGCATGATGATCTCATTAACCCTTTCAGGGTCCATCCCATAGATCTAAGGCTTTACGTTCAGGGTCCAAACTGTAGATCTACGCCAAAATTATAGCGGCGTCAAATTTAGCCCGAGAAGGCTGGTAGGCCTACATCTGAGAGAATGGGTCTGGGTAGTCAGTGTGCACACCATAGAAAAAATCTGGACGCCCGCATGGCGTTGTGGGAACGCCGGCAACGTAGCTTTGTTCATTGTGCCTGGCGGCAAGGAAGCTCTCACTCCCCACTCACTCTCCGGGTGAATTCTGAGACTCCTCTTCACAACTTACAGTTCTAAGACTGATGGAAGTGGAGCTGAAGGGGAATTCTATGGTTTTGAACCATATGGTACCATTGTGCCATATGGTACAATGGTACCATATGGTACAATGGTGCCATGTCATACAGGGGTATATAGTACAATGGTATCATATGGTACAATGGTACCATATGGTACAATGGTACCATATGGTACAGTGTACCATGTAGTACATTGTTCCATATGGTACATTATACCATATGGTACAGGGTACAGGGACCCTAATGGAAATAAGTCTGACTTTTTTGGGTTATCCTAGGTTCTCCAAACATATGCTGCTAAGTATGATATTCTATGTAACTTTATTTGTGTATACCTAAATAAACTTAATTATGATGCCACATGCACTTGAGTAAGTTTATTCAGGTGTACAGAAATACAATTACATAGATTATCATACATAGCAGCATACGTATAAAATCCTAGGATATCCCAAAAAAGTCAGGGTGACTTATTTCCATAGGGATCTCTGTATCCGTACCATATGGTGTCCTGTACTGTATGGTACCCTGTACCATGTGGTACAGATACAGGGATCCCTATGGAAATAAGTCACCCTGACTTTTTTGGGTTATCCTAGGATTTTATACGTATGCTGCTATGAATGATAATCTATGTAATTGTATTTCTGTTCACCTGAATAAACTTACTCAAGCGCATGTACCGTATGGTACCCTGTACCATATGGTACCCTGCACCATATGTTATCCTGTACTGCATGGTACCCAATGGAAGTAAGTTAGACAATCCTCGATGACGCACTGACTTTCTTGGGTTATCCTGGGTGGCTAACACTCTGGGGTTAATTGTTTCTCGGATAATTGTTTCTTGTTAAGCCACACCAACAACAGTCTCTCCACATCTTCGAGTAGTATTTGCGATCTCTGTTTTGTAAGAATACTTGCACCATTCGCAACAACAGCTTCCTTGATTGCCTTATCCTTGGCCAAGATAGTAGCGATGATTGAATGGGGTTTGTTATATAACCTGGCCAACTCGGAGACACACACTACACTTTTGTATTTTGCGATGATCTCTTTATTCAGTTCAATAGTATTTCTTACCCTCTTTACCACAGGGCTGGCACTAGAAGCTTTCTTTGGGCCGATGGTGGCTTATTTAGCAGTTACAAGCACTAAAAACAATGGAATAATACAAAATGTGTCACGTGTGTGTGGAATCGTCCACACTGGCTTTGTAAACAATGGCACACTGGCCACACTGAAGTGGCTAGGTGGCCCGGGCGGCTCAGGCTGCGTGGACATGTTCTGGACGAATGTCCTTAACTGAGTTTTATCGTTATCCGAGCCAACATTTTGACACAAAAACACATCGGTATCCAATTTTATCACTCTCCGATGGCATCATTAACTGAGGGTCCACTGTAATAATAATAATAATAATAATAATAATAATAATAATAATAATAATAATAATAATAATAATAATACAGTGGACCCCCACATAACGATATTAATCCGTTCCTGAGAGTTCATTGTTATGCGAAATTATCGTTATACGAATGAATTTTCCCCATAAGAAATAATGGAAATCAAATTAATCCGTGCAAGAAACCCCAAAGTATGAAAAAAAAAATTTTACCACATGAAATATTAATTTTAATACACACAAACTGAAAAAGGCATGCAAAATTACATGACGCTTACCTTTATTGAAGATCTGGTGATGATTGATGGGATGGGAGGAGGAGAGAGTCTTAGGGTTTAAAAGGGGAATCCCCTTCCATTAAGACTTGAGATGTCAAGTCCTTTTCTGGGGTTACTTCCCTTCTTCTTTTAATGCCACTAGGACCAGCTTCAGAGTCACTGGACTTATGTCGCACAACATATATGTCCATAGTGGCCTGTACCTCTCGTTCCTTTATGACTTCCCTAAAGTGTTTCACAACATTGTCAGTGTAATAGTCACCAGCACGGCTTGCAATAGCTGTGTGAGGGTGATTTTCATCCATAAAGGTTTGCACTTTCAGCCACATTGCACAGATTTCCTTAATCTTTGTAGTAGGCAACTTCTTCAATTTCTCTCTCCCCTCCTCCGAACCAGTTTCCTCAGGTCTGGCCTCTTGCTGTTGAAGTTGATCTAGCAGCTCATCAGTGGTTAGTTCTTCATTGTCCTCCTCCACCAACTCTTCCACATCATCCCCACTAACCTCCAACCCCAAGGACTTTTCCAATGCCACAATGGATTCCTCAACTGGCATACTCCTCTCAGGGTTAGCCTGAAACCCTTCAAAATCCCTTTGGTCTACACATTCTGGCCACAGTTTCTTCCAAGCAGAGTTCAAGGTCCTCTTAGTCACTCCCTCCCAAGCCTTACCTATAAGGTTTACACAATTGAGGATATTAAAGTGCTCTGTCCAAAACTCTCTTAGAGTCAGTTGAGTTCCTGAGGTCACTACAAAGCACCTTTCAAACAGAGTTTTTGTGTACAGTTTTTTGAAGTTTGCAATATCCTGCTGGTCCATGGGCTGCAGGAGAGGAGTGGTATTAGGAGGCAAAAACTTCACCTTAATGAAGCTCATGTCCCCATAAAGTCACTCTGCCACGTCTGTAGGATGACCAGGGGCATTGTCTAACACCAGGAGGCACTTAAGGTCTAATTTCTTTTCAGTTAGGTAATCTTTCACATTGGTGGCAAATGCATTGTGTAACCAGTCATAGAAAAAGTCCCTAGTGACCCATGCCTTACTGTTTGCCCTCCACAGCACACACAAATTAGCCTTGAGGATATTCTTTTGACTGAACGCTCTAGGAGTTTCTGAGTGATACACTAATAAAGGCTTCACTTTGCAATCACCACTAGCATTGGAACACATCAACAGAGTAAGCCTGTCTTTCATATGCTTATGTCCTTGGAGTGCCTTTTCCTCCTGAGTAATGTAGGTCCTGCTTGGCATTTTCTTCCAAAACAGGCCTGTTTCATCACAATTAAACACTTGTTCAGGTTTCAGTCCTTCACTGTCTATGTACTCCTTGAATTCCTGCACATATTTTTCAGCTGCTTTGTGGTCCGAACTGGCAGCCTCACCATGCCTTATCACACTATGTATGCCTCTACGCTTCTTAAATCTCTCAAACCAACCTTTGCTGGCCTTAAATTCACTCACATCATCACTAGTTGCAGGCATTTTTTTAATTAAATCCTCATGCAACTTCGTAGCCTTTTCACTTATGATCACTTGAGAGATGCTATCTCCTGCTATCTGTTTTTCATTTATCCATACCAATAAGAGTCTCTCAACATCTTCCATCACTTGCGATCTCTGTTTCGAAAACACAGTTGAACCTTTGGCAAGAACAGATTCCTTGATTGCCGTTTTGTTGCCCACAATAGTAGAGATGGTTGATTGGGGTTTATTATACAACCTGGCCAGCTCGGAGACACGCACTCCACTTTCATACTTATCAATGATCTCTTTCTTCATCTCTATAGTAATTCTCACCCTTATTGCTGTAGGGTTGGCACTAGAAGCTTTCTTGGGGCCCATGGTCACTTATTTTGCAGATAAAATCACCAAAAGCACTGTAATAATACGAAATGTTCTGATTGTATGCTTCATGGATGTTACCGCGGAGGCTGGCTGGTAAACAATGCCACCGGTGGAACATGTGAGGCTGGCTCAGGCCGCACATTAGACGCGTCTCGGACGAACAGCATTGAGCGGGGTTTTTAGCGGTATGCGAGGCAAAATCTTAGCGATAAAATGTATCGGTATGCGGATTTAACGTTATGTAAGGCCAACGGTATGCGGGGGTCCACTGTAATAATAATAATAAAATAATATTATTTTTATAATAATAATGATAGAACTTCAGTTCCCTAAATTAATAATAATAATACAGTGTACTCTCAGTTAACACCTTTACTCTGTTCCCGAGAGCTAGCTTTTAACCGATTTAGCCTTTAACTGAATTAATTTTCCCCATAAGAAATAATGGAAATCCAATTAATCCATTCCAGACACCCAAAAGTTTTAAACAAAATAATTTTTTTACATGCAATATACATTTCCCTACACAGAAAACAATGATACATGAAGAATAAAACAATAACATCACACTTGCCTTTTTTGTGGACTTGTTGATGAGTGATGAGACAGGAGGAAGGCAGAGGTTGAAGGTGTTCTAGTGTTTGGAAGGGGAATCCCCTTCCATAAAGACTTCAGATAACAAGTCCTTTTCTGGCTTGTGTCCTGGGAGTGCCTTTTCCTCCTGAGTAATGTAGGTCCTGTTTGGCATTTTCTTCTTAAACAGGACTGTTTTGTCACAACTGAACACTTGTTGGGGTTTTAATTTTTCAGCCTCTGTGTACCCCATAAAATCTTGCACATATTTTTCAGCTGCTTTTTTGTCAGAACTGGCAGCCTCACCATGCCTTATCATACCATACCACCATCATAACCACTACCACCACCACTACCACCATCACTACCACCATCACTACCACCATCACTACCACCATCACTACCACCATCACTACCACCATCACTACCACCATCACTACCACCCACTACCACCGTCACAACCTCTACCACTCTCTACCACCATCACAATCGTTACCACCCTCTACCACCATCACAATTGCTACCACCCTGTACCACTACCACTACAACCCTCTACCACCACCACTTTTGTATTTTTCTATAAACTTTTTCTTAAATTATATATGTTTCTCACATTCTTTGCCATAGGGCTGGCACTAGAAGTTTTCTTGGGGCCCTGGTGGCTTATTTAGCAGCTACAAGCACCAAAAAAATGGAACAAAATACATTGCATGTACACGTGGAATCATCCTCACTGGCTTTGTAAACAATGGCACACTGGCTGGTACACTGAGTGAGTGGCCGGGCCCACTCAGGGCGCCATGTGGACACATTTGGGATGAAAACTCCTAACCAAGTTTTTAAATGTTATCCAAGTAAATTTTTTATGCCAAACCAAGGCGTTATCTGATGCAGGCGTTAACTGAGGGGTCCACTGTTTGTAATTAGGAAAGGTAGGGGGTGTGTGGACCAGGTGTTTACAGTGAAACATATAAGTGAACAGTATTTAGATAAGGCTAAAGAGGTCTTTGTGGCATTTATGGATTTGGAAAAGGCGTATGACAGGGTGGATAGGGGGGCAATGTGGCAGATGTTGCAGGTGTATGGTGTAGGAGGTAGGTTACTGAAAGCAGTGAAGAGTTTTTACGAGGATAGTGAGGCTCAAGTTAGAGTATGTAGGAAAGAGGGAAATTATTTCCCAGTAAAAGTAGGCCTTAGACAAGGATGTGTGATGTCACCGTGGTTGTTTAATATATTTATGGATGGGGTTGTAAGAGAAGTAAATGCGAGGGTCTTGGCAAGAGGCGTGGAGTTAAAAGATAAAGAATCACACATAAAGTGGGAGTTGTCACAGTTGCTCTTTGCTGATGATAATGTGCTCTTGGGAGATTCTGAAGAGAAGTTGCAGAGATTGGTGGATGAATTTGGTAGGGTGTGCAAAAGAAGAAAATTGAAAGTGAATACAGGAAAGAGTAAGGTTATGAGGATAACAAAAAGATTAGGTGATGAAAGATTGGATATCAAATTGGAGGGAGAGAGTATGGAGGAGGTGAATGTATTCAGATATTTGGGAGTTGACATGTCAGCGGATGGGTCTATGAAAGATGAGGTGAATCATAGAATTGATGAGGGGAAAAGGGTGAGTGGTGCACTTAGGAGTCTGTGGAGACAAAGAACTTTGTCCTTGGAGGCAAAGAGGGGAATGTATGAGAGTCTAGTTTTACCAACGCTCTTCTATGGGTGTGAAGCATGGGTGATGAATGTTGCAGCGAGGAGAAGGCTGGAGGCAGTGGAGATGTCATGTCTGAGAGCAATGTGTGGTGTGAATATAATGCAGAGAATTCGTAGTTTGGAAGTTAGGAGGAGGTGCGGGATTACCAAAACTGTTGTCCAGAGGGCGGAGGAAGGGTTGTTGAGGTGGTTCAGACATGTGGAGAGAATGGAACGAAACAGAATAACTTCAAGAGTGTATCAGTCTGTAGTGGAAGGAAGGCGGGGTAGGGGTCGGCCTAGGAAAGGTTGGAGGGAGGGGGTAAAGGAGGTTTTGTGTGCAAGGGGCTTGGACTTCCAGCAGGCATGCGTGAGCGTGTTTGATAGGAGTGAATGGAGACAAATGGTTTTTAATACTTGACGTGCTGTTGGAGTGTGAGCAAAGTAACATTTATGAAGGGGTTCAGGGAAACCGGCAGGCCGGACTTGAGTCCTGGAGATGGGAAGTACAGTGCCTGCACTCTGAAGGAGGGGTGTTAATGTTGCAGTTTAAAAACTGTAGTGTAAAGCACCCTTCTGGCAAGACAGTGATGGAGTGAATGATGGTGAAAGTTTTTCTTTTTCGGGCCACCCTGCCTTGGTGGGAATCGGCCAGTGTGATAATAATAATAATAATAATAATAATAATTATTATTATAATAATGATATAGCTTCAGTTCCCTAAATTAATATTAATAATAATAATAATAACAATACATAATACATACATAATAATAATTCAGAATGCTGCTGCTAGTTGGCACAGCTGATGGCCAAACATCCCGTAAGCAGTCCTCATGTTTACTACACTGTGGGAGCAGTTCTCTCATGCTTGTTTGCATTTCTTTCCAGTCATTTGGCAAAATTTCTTTTTTCTAACCATGAGTCCTAAGAAAATACTCTAAGTGCAAAGAACAGTGCTGAGAAGAAAAAGACTATGATTTCAGACTTAACCAGGCAATACATCAATATATCATACGCTGCACCCTCAACATCCCCCACTCTCAACCTTCCCCACCCTCATCCCCCACCCTCAACATCCCCCACCCTTAACATCCCCCCCACCCTCAACATCCACCCCACCCTCAACATCCCCCCCCACCCTCAACATCCCCCCCACCCCCACCATCCCCCCCACCCTCAACATCCCCCCACCCTCAACATCCCCCCCACCCTCAACATCCCCCACCTTCTTCATTCCCTCACCTTCAACATCTCCCACCATCTCTGCTCCAAGTGTGTAAGTTCATATACACTTTATATAAATAGTTTTTATACAATATTTTTTATTTATAAATACATTGTTTCAGTGTTTTCCTTAGAAAACTAGTGATTCACTGCAGTTAGCCTCAAAATACTCCATTTTCTCTTACAGTAAGAGCATGGGAAGATACTATAGTCAAAGTTGGACAGAAATGGCAGACGCTTCCTCCGCTTCCTCCGCTGCCACCATATTATGGCCTATTTTATTCATTCTTGAGTATATATCATATTTCTGCGTTAATTATATTGTTTATAAATTGTGTTAGATAAATTAGCCACACAGTTGATAATAGCATCATATTCAAGTACGTATTTTTTTCTTAGTCTCCAGAGTGCAGGAACGGATTAATGGCTTTTCAATTGAGGAAAATTAATTTGATATATGAGTAAATTGAGTTACGAGCTAGGTCACAGAACGGATTATACTCGTAAGTCAAGGTTCCACTGTACTCTGATAATTATACAGTGGACCTCTAGATTTCGTATGCACCAAATATCATACATTTTGGATTTAGACCACTTTTTTGGGTGAAATTTTTGTCCGGATTTTGTACCTCTGCCCTGAAACCATACATATCAGATGTGTCCACCCGCCTGGGAAGCCGCCACTCATGCATACATGCCTCAGTCTGGCTCTGTCACTGATCGAGTGAGCATTACTTCACACATTCATCAGAAACATTTTGTAATAATCAATCATTTTTTGTGCTTAACTATTCAGTGCGATTGCAAAATGAGCCACCTTGGGCCCAAAGAAAGTTCCTAGTGCCAGCCCTTTGGTAAAGAAGGTGAGAAACACGATAAAATTCAAGAAAGAGATTGTAGAAAAATACTAAAGTGGTGTACATTTAGCCAAGCTTGCCAGGATGTATGGGAAGCCGAAATCAACAATCTGTTCCATCCTGGCAAAGAAAATAGAAATCAAGAAGCTAAAGTTGTGAAAGGGGTAAATATGCTAACGAAACAGAGATCACAAATAGTCGAAGATGTGGAGATGTTGTTGGTGTGGATTAACGAAAAACAGTTAGCAGGAGATAGTGTTATGGAGTCGATCATTTGCAAATAGGCAAGGCAGTTGCATGCAGATTTCATAAAGAAAATGCCTGGAATGAGTGCTGCTGTTAGTGAACATACACAGTGTTGTAAGGCATGGTGAGGCTGCAAATTCACAAAAACATGCAGCCGAAGTATTCTTTGATGAATTCAAGAAGTATGTATAGGCTGAAGGATTCATCCCCCAACAGGTGTTCAATTGTGATGAAACGCCTCTTTTGGAAGAAAATGCCAAAGAGGACCTACATCACGCAGGAGGAAAAGGCACTGCCAGGACACAAGCCTATGAAGGATAGGCTAACTCTTTTGCTCTGTGGTAATGCTAGTGGGGATTTCAAACTGAAGCCTTTACTGGTGTATCACTCTGAAAATCCCCAAGTGTTCAAGGAAAACATTGTTGTCAAAAGTAAATTGTGTGTTCTGTGGAAAGCTAATAATAAGGCATGGGTCATGAGGCAAATTTTCATTGACTGGGTCCATGAAGTGTTTGGCCCAAGTGTGAAAAAATAACTCTTGGAAAATAAATTGCCACTCAATTGCCTCCTGGTACTGGACAGTGCTCCTGCTCATCCTTCAGACCAATTGTTTTATAACATTGAAGTTCTTACCTCCTAACACCACTCCTCTCATCCAGCCCATGGACCAGCAGGTCATTTCTAACCTCAGAAAAACTCTACACAAAAGCAGTGTTTCAAAGGTGCTTTGAAGTGACCTCGGACACTGAATTGACCCTAAGAGAGCTCTGGATGAATCGCTTCAATATCCTTCATTGCATAAGCCTTATAGGTAAGGCTTGGTAGGAAGTGACTTCCATGACTTTGAACTCTGCTTGGAGAAATTGTGGCCAGAATGTGTCCTCGACAAGGATATTGAAGGGTTTGAAGCTGACCCTAATGACCCTATGCCTGTAGGGAAGTAACCCCAGATAGGGCTTTGATACCTGAAGTCTTCATGGAGGGAATCACACATAAAGTGGGAGTTATGACAGTTGCTCTTTGCTGATGACACTGTGCTCTTGGGAGATTCTGAAGAGAAGTTGCAGAGATTGGTGGATGAATTTGATAGGGTATGCAAAAGAAGAAAATTAAAAGTGAATACAGGAAAGAGTAAGGTTATGAGGATAACAAAAAGATTAGGTGATGAAAGATTGGATATCAGATTGGAGGGAGAGAGTATGGAGGAGGTGAATGTATTCAGATATTTGGGAGTGGACTTGTCAGCGGATGGGTCTATGAAAGATGAGGTGAATCATAGAATTGATGAGGGGAAAAAGGTGAGTGGTGCACTTAGGAGTCTGTGGAGACAAAGAACTTTGTCCTTGGAGGCAAAGAGGGGAATGTATGAGAGTATAGTTTTACCAACGCTCTTATATGGGTGTGAAGCATGGGTGATGAATGTTGCAGCGAGGAGAAGGCTGGAGGCAGTGGAGATGTCATGTCTGAGGGCAATGTGTGGCATGAATATAATGCAGAGAATTCGCAGTTTGGAAGTTAGGAGGAGGTGCGGGATTATCGAAACTGTTGTCCAGAGGGCTGAGGAAGGGTTGTTGAGGTGGTTCGGACATGTAGAGAGAATGGAGCAAAACAGAATGACATCAAAAGTGTATCAGTCTGTAGTGGAAGGAAGGCGGTGTAGGGGTCGGCCTAGGAAAGGTTGGAGGGAGGGGATAAAGGAGGTTTTGTGTGCGAGGGGCTTGGACTTCCAGCAGGCATGCATGAGCGTGTTTGATAGGAGTGAATGAAGACAAATGGTTTTTAATACTTGACGCGCTGTTGGAGTGTGAGCAAAGTAACGTTTATGAAGGGGTTCAGGGAAACCGGCAGGCCGGACTTGAGTCCTGGAGATGGGAAGTACAGTGCCTGCACTCTGAAGGAGGGGTGTTAATGTTGCAGTTTAAAAACTGTAGTGTAAAGCACCCTTCTGGCAAGACAGTGATGGAGTGAATGTCTCAGTAGTAGTACCAGTTCCTAGTAACCAGTTACCAGTAACCAGTGTACCAGTAGATGACTCACTACCAACCGTCTGTGTGAATCATTGACTGTATTCATATTGCTGCTCACCATAGCAGGATTTCAAACACCCCCTCACACATAGGCACTGGTGGGTCAGTCAGGCTAGGGAGCAGAGAGACGCAGGACGGCTGTTGGCGCTTTTCCATACTTCCCGTTATATATTATACGTACTACCAGCCTACGTGAGTATTCTTACCCTATCCACGTATCGAAAACCCACATGACAAATGGTGGCACCGGTGTGAGCGTGGATTTAAGGGTATTTCAGACGTTAGAAGACTGTTTGTGAGTAGCCGGCAGGTCAAAGGTGAACCATCCGCCACCTCCAGCTTGCAGCTTACCCTCAGCACACCACCCTGTGTACTCCAGCCTGCAAGCCTGTTGCAGCCGTTTTTCAAGCTTCCTGGCTTAGTTCGTGTGCTAATTGCTTCAATCTCCGAGGGGTTGACCCGGATTTTGCAATTAAGCCAGCCAAGCCAGACTGTGGAAGTGAACGCCAGTCAGCCTGTCATCCAGCCTGTCTCTTGTCATCCACCTGCTCCTTCATGCTGTGTGCATCGTTACACGTCTTCGTCAGCCATTCTCGTGGGTTAAGCCAGTCAGTCAACCCAGCTTCTAACCCAGCTGAGAGAGAGAAGTAAGCCACGCAAGTTCCTCTGAAGTATTGTTTCATATATCGCTTTGTGCTCCCAGTTGGATGCTAAGAGTGGTCTTCACCATCCCTGTGGCATAGAGTGGCTTACAAGCCACCTTCGTGAGTGGTAAGAGTGAGCGCCAGCGAGAGTCACGCTCCCTTTACCCACCCACCACACACTCTTCACTCATCTACCTGTGGCTGTTTGCACCCTTGTACTGGGTCCTAGTACTGTTTTAGCTCACATAATTGGTCAAGAGATTGTAGCTGAGCGCCAACAATAAAGCCAGTTATGTGAGTTCACCGAGAAAGCTCATTTCTTCCGACGACAGTGTGAGTGTAGGCGTCATCACCCGCAGGACAAGCTTCACCTCATCACTCGTCACCATCACCGTCTACTACTCCAGACTTCAGTGATAATTTTCTGTTTAGAGACATTTTCTTGCATTTAAAGACATTTGCATGTGTGAGACATTTATAGTGAATTTCTTGTGTACTCTAAGCCTTGTGTTTTCAGTGTAGACTCAGTGTTTCTTTGACTCATTATTTTTGCAATATTTTTCAGTGTTATCGCTCATCTCTTGTGTTTCATTTTTATAATTTTTATCTGTGTTTTTTTTTATGCTACTCTCTGTCTGTAGTAAGTATTATTCTGTAGTGTACCAGTCAGTCATTCCGTGTGAAGTAATTCATTCTTTTTTTTTTGTATTCTTTCAGCATTGTATTCTCCAGTATTTGTCATTGTAGTTCATGCAGTGATATCCACCCCAGTATACCAAATTATCCATTTATTTCTGTATACCTTTTTTTTCGTATGCCAGCAGTGTCTCATTCCTCAAATTTTTTCGCAGACTTGTGTACCATTATTTTTGCCAGCAATTTTTGTCGTATCAGTCACAGCAAGATTTTGTTGTAAGAATATACAAAAAAAAAAAAAGAAAATGAATAAGTGAATATGTTGTGTGTGCCCCGCCACTTGTAAGTGTTGTGTGCCCTGCCACTTGTAAGTGTTGTGTGCCCTGCCACTTGTAAGTGTTGTGTGCCCCGCCACTTGTAAGTGTTACACTTCCAGTTTTGTTTCTTGTTTTATTTTCATTCATATTTTTCATATTTCTTTGAACAAATTCACTCTTAGTGTAATTTCAATTTCTTTTTTAACATAAAGTGTTTTCTTTACTCTGAGTAAATTGTTTTGTTTAATTTACAATTAAGAGTTAAAGTATTCAGTCAGTTTTTCTTCATATTTTTATTTTATTATTTAATCAACATTTTTCCAGTGTAACTTTTATTACTGCATTGGTTATTTCTGCGTCTTATTTTGTTGCACTTGTTCTGCAGTGAATTATTTTCTTTTATTGTTTTTATGCACTATTATTCTCAGTTCATTATTGTTTGAGTCTTGTTTTTCATTTTATTATTTTTCCTGTCATTGTCTTTGTATTATATTTTAATTTTGTTTATGCATTCTTAGAAAATATTTAAACTTCCCAGTTATCTCTCTTTGCATACAATTTAGTGATTTTATTTTATACTTTTTATATTGAATTACAATTTTATTAGTTAATTCCTTTATTAGCAAGAGTACAGACAGCTCATTTTGCATTTAATTCAGTCTCCAGTAATATTTTTTTACTTGTAAATGTAAATGTAATTTTTTTATCTTGTCCAGCAGTCCTTTACATTGAGTTGTTCTTCCTCTTGCAGTGTATCTGAGACATTTTTTTTATTACTTCTGCAGAATTAGTTGCATCTCTTTTATTTCAATTTTAACATTTTATATCATTTTTTATTGTTCATTATTTTTGCCTTATTTGTTCTTGTGCAACTTCTTTGCCATTATGTCTCACATACCGTCAAGTGATACTTTAGTGAATGTCGACACTCAGACCTCTCAGGCTACTGCTGCTCCTGTCATCAGTCCTCACAGTTCCTTATCAACTGACAGACCGACCCAGACACTGAGACACTACAGTTTTACTCGTGATTCTCTCGATGCATTACCTTTATTCAATGGCCATGTACATAGTCTTGAAGCATGGTTTACTGCCATTCGTTCTCGTGCTAATGCTCTAGTTGAAGGTCCTCCTTCAGAGGAAAGTCTTATCAATGACTTGGGAAAGAAGCTCTTCATCGATCCCCTGCTGCTGTCCACGTTGTTGATCTCCTTGATATGCGAGACTTCAGGAATCTTACTAAGTGGTCACAATATGAGGAACTGATTCGTTCTTTCCTCGTACCAGTAAAAACAGCTGATCCATATGTCGTTCTTAGGGAACTAGTGAATGCTACACCCATGACTAATGAATCGTTGAGTGCATTTGCTGTTCGATTAGACAAACTTTTATCATCATTTATCAATGCTGTCCAGTCCTCAGCTTTTGTCCCTGACGAGGATAAACCATCCACAGCATCGTTTGCTAAAATAGCAGCTTTTGGAGCAATCAAAGAACTAATGCCGCCTGCTTCCGTGTGTGCTTATGAGGCTAATCCTCCAACTGTGACGATGGAACCCCTTACAGCCCTAAATCATGTACGTTCCTTATGCCCCCAGGGTACTTTCCCATGTATCAAAAGTAATTTCACACATATGCCTCAGTCTGCACCACCTCTTGTTTGTGCCACAGCGACAAATCGTGGTCGTCAACCATCTCAGCGATTACCAAGGACCAGTGTACAGAGTCATTATAAACCTCATAGTATTCATAGTACATTCAGTAACCATAGTCAGCGGACTTGTTACAATTGTGGTTTCTGTGGCCATATTGCAATTAATTGTCCTGATAGTTACCCTAAGAGGCGTCGTACTGATGATGAGTACCAGTCAGATCTTCCCTACTGTACTTATCATAGAATACATGGACATGACACATCTGAGTGCAATGCTCTCTACAACCTTCAGTACTCTAGGTCTTTCCGTGGCCGTTCCAATTGCAGAACCCGTAGAGGAAATAGACATCGTGGTTCTCAAAATAACCAGAACCAGGCTCATTCTTCCAATTCGGGGGAATTCGAGCGCCCCAGTCAAACCGTCCGATGGTGACAGTAGGTGATAATGAGTACACCATCCCCGTTCACAATTCCTTTGAAGCCTTAAGCAGTCTCGAGAATGACAATCCTGCTGATGATGTTGCTTCACATGTCTCTGACATAGATGATTTTGGGGATGAAGTGGAACAAATCTTTGCTGATGACAATCCACCTTTTTGTTTGCACATAACTTCCAGTGCAACCATAGGCCCAATAGTGCAAGCATCTGTTCATAATGCGCCCGTTCATTTGTTCATGGACTCTGGTGCGCAAGTCAATATTATCAGGTCTAGTTTGTTTAGGGATAAGCAGTTACGACATGTCCTTCTCGTAGAACCGACTCATGTGTCCTCCCTTAGTGGAGTAGCTGGTTCTCACCTGCGTGACCGCGGTCGGACTTCCCTAACTTTTTCTATCCAAGGTAGAGACTGCTTCCTTCCTTGTTGTCGACCAGATTACTTTCCCTGGTGACCTTCTACTGGGATTTGCTTCCATGCGAGACTTGCGCATTGTGCTCGACCCTTATTGATGGCATGCCCAAATTGATGACTTGATCGTACCATTTTGGGGTTACCAGCTTGGATCTGAGATCTGCCATACTGCCGCGGAGTACGACATTCGAATTAAGTCCTTACAGGCCAGTGCATTTTCCAGTAGTGTACCCAAGCGGTCAGGCACTGATGATCCTGTCACTCCTGTCTGTGTTCCTGCAACTTCAGACTTGCAAGATAGTGTCCTGTTACCTCAAGTGTCCGAGGATGCTCTGACTACCTTGAGTGCTGAGCCTATCCCTGCAATGTCTGCTAGTTCAAGTAGTAGTTTCTCCACAGGGGACGCCTTGTCGGAAAACAATTACTTGCAACTAGTAATGCCATCTCTTGTTGATGTCACATGCCGTCTGCAGAAAGACGTTTCTGTCGCAGCTAGTGCCCTCACTAGAGTGTCTGTTGTTGTTCCTAGTGTTCCAGATGGTGATAACGTCCTAGTTGACAGTGATTCCTGCAAAGTAAAAGGTCTATTTGTTGAACCATCCTTACATGTTGTAAGAGATAGTAAGATCCATTTCTTCCTAGCTAACACTTCTGGTCACAGTGTTCGTCTCAGAGCAAATACCAATCTTGTTGACCTTGTTCACTATCCTTACCCTGTTCAGGTAGAGGATGAGTTGTCACCTGACCAGTGGGTCGGTGCTATTTCTACCGGGGAGACCTCATCCACTTCAATGGATCAATCTGTTCCACCAGTTGAGGAGAAAGACTTAGCTCCCACTGACTTCCCAGATGAAGTCAAGCGTTTGTTGACTCTGTTGAACAAACGCCGTAAAGCCATTGCCTTACCAGGTGAGAAGATGGGTATAACGAACTTATTGTCCCATCATATTCCACTTGAACCTGGTACTAGACCTATCTATATACCTGCGTACAGAATGCCTCATTCACAAGTTGCTGTTGCAGAAGAATTGATCAATCAAATGCTTGATGATGGAGTTATTGCACCTAGCAATTCACCTTGGAATGCGCCCTTGATCCTAGTACCTAAGAAGGATGGTACTTGGCGCCCAGTGATTGACTTTAGGAAGTTAAATGCGAAAACTATCCCAGATCGCTTCCCACTTCCTGTACTGGGTGATCTTTTACATAACATCGGAGATAACATAGTCTTTTCAACCCTGGATTTGTTACAAGGGTTTTGGCAAGTCCCTCTTCACGAGGACAGCCAAGAGCTAACTGCATTCTCCACTCCTACAGGTCATTATCACTTCCTCCGTATGGCGTTTGGATTACGATCCTCCCCTATCACGTTCTCAAGGCTCATGACTAATATCTTTAGAGGTCTCATAGGTAATGCACTTATGGTGTACTTAGATGACGTAATCGTCATGTCTAAAGACGTGGATACACACTTGAAAAGACTTGATGTAGTACTTGGTAAGCTTGAAGAAGCCAATTTAAAGATCAAACTGTCTAAATGTCAATTTTTCAGATCAGAAATTAAGTTTCTTGGTCACGTAGTCACTCCTAGAGGGGTTACGACTGACCAAAGTAAAGTAACTGCAGTACTAAATTTTCCAACTCCCAAAACTGCTGATGCCGTAAGATCCTTTGTGGGCTTAGCAGGTTTTTATAGATCTTTCATTGCCTATTTTTCTTCCATAGCTGCTCCTCTAACTGAGTTGCTTAAGAAAGATGCTCCTTTTGTTTGGACCTTCCGTCAAGAAAGAGCATTCCAAACTCTAAAAGAAAAGCTAACATCTGCTCCAATTTTGAAATTTCCAGATTTTTCTAAGCCCTTCTATCTGACAACTGATGCTACTTCTATTGGCATAGGTGCCGTACTAGCTCAGAAGACCGATGGCAAGTACAACGCAGTTGCATTTGCTAGCCGAGTCCTTACGAAGGCTGAACGTAATTATACAGTAACTGAGCAAGAAGCTTTAGCAATAGTATGGTCTTTAAAGCACTTCCGAGACATTATTTATCAGTACTCTGTTCATGTCTTGACAGACCACGCTCCACTGATACCTTTATTCCAGAACAAACAACCTACTGGAAGGTTAGCCAGATGGACCTTGACTATCCAAGAGTTCAATCCCACCTTTGAACACTTACCTGGCAAGTCAAATGTAGTCGCAGATGCCTTATCGCGACATGTTAGTGTAGTAACTGCAGACCCTCCATTTAGTGTTGAAGATGTCAAGAATGCTCAATGAACAGATCCCATGTGGTCTGGTGTGATTCGATTCCTGCTCCAGGAAGATCTTATTCTGACTGTGAAGCCACCAGCACCCATCAGTGACTTTGTCATGAACCAAGAATTACTGTATCGAACAGCCGAGTTGGGTACTCCTAGCAGAAGAGTTTACCAGTTAGTAATTCCACAGTCACTAGTGAATGTAGCCTTACAGCTAGTTCACGATGTACCAGGTGTTGCGCACCCTGGTATGGATCGTTCAGTAAAACAAGCCAGATTGAAATACTTTTGGCCTCGTATGGCAACTGATATTTCTGAGTATGTTAAGAAATGTAGTGTCTGCATGCAACATAAAGGTAATGCTAATGGCCCTAATCCAATCCAAGTATATCCACCCACTAGCGAACCATGGGAAAAAGTTGCGCTAGATTTGTTAACTAATTTCCAATGTTCCCTCCAGGCCAACAAACATCTGTGTGTTATGGTAGACCATTTTACCAGATATTGTGAGTTAATTCCTATTGCAGATAAGACTGCCGAGACAGTAGCTAAAGCATTTAAAGAACGCATTATCTGCAGGCATACCACCCCTAAGTCCCTAGTAACAGATAATGGAGGTGAATTCTGTAATGAGATTCTTGAAAATTTGTGCACCTTGTACAAGATCTCTAAATCCACCATTGTTCCTCATCATCCTGCCAGCAATGGGTTAGTGGAACGAACCAATAAAAAAGTACTTGATGTCTTGAGAGCCACTATCAATCCCAACAGTGAAACTTGGGATGAAGTTATACCTGATGTGCAGTGTGCTATAAATTCTGCTTACAATGTTTCTATAGGTGACACTCCACATTATGCATTATACGGTGTAGATAAACGTTTGCCTTATGAGTTGTTATATTCTAATCCGAAACCAAATTACAACCCTGATGATTTCATAGCAACTCGTACCAGCTTAGCTCAAAGTGTTTTTAGAAGAATCCGTGAAACACTTCATAAATCAACAGCAGAATTTACAAGAGTCGCAAACACTCGAGCGAAGCCATCCAAAATCAAAGTAGGTTCGAGAGTTATGCTGACTAACTTTAACAAAACGTCTGCAGTGCCTAAGCTTGATCAAAAGTTTGTTGGTCCTTATCGAGTAGTTGAACATATCACTGGTAATAAGTACAGTGGACCCCCGCATAGCGACTTTAATCCGTGCAAGAGGGCTCATTGTTATGCGAAATGATCGGTATGCGAATGAATTTTCCCCATAAGAAATAATGGAAATCAAATTAATCCGTGCAAGACACCCAAAAGTATGAAAATTTTTTTTTTACCACATGAAATATACATTTTCCTACACACAAAGAGAAGGATACATGCACAATAGTAGAGTAGTACATGCACAATATATATTGTGCATGTACTACTCTACTAAATGAAGAATAAATGACACTTACCTTTATTGAAGATGCAGCAATGACTGATGAGACACTGTGTCCTGGGAGTGCCTTTTCCTTCTGAGTACTGTAGGTCCTGTTTGGCATTTTCTTCCAGAACAGGCCTTATCACACTGTGTATGCCACTACGATTCTTAAATCTCTCAAACCAACCTTTGCTGGCTTTAAATTCACCAATATGAGCACTAGTTCCAGGCATTTTTCCCTGTTCACCTGGGTGTTAGTCGACTGGTGTGGGTTGCATCCTGTGAGACAAGATTAAGGACCCCAATGGAAATAAGTTAGACAGTCTTCGATGACACTGACTTTTTTGGGTTATCCTGGGTGGCAAATCCTCTGGGGTTAATTGTTTCTTGGTATTCTCAATAAGCCACACCAACAACGGTGCTACAGCAGCAGCAGCAGCAGCTGACAGTGCTACAGCAGCAGCAGGCGATGCTACAGCAGCAGCAGACGATGCTACAGCAGCAGCAGCAGCTGACAGTGCTACAGCAGCAGCAGACGATGCTACAGCAGCAGCAGCAGCTGACAGTGCTATAGCAGCAGCAGACGATGCTACAGCAGCAGCAGACGATGCTACAGCAGCAGCAGATGATGCTACAGCAGCAGCAGCAGCTGACAGTGCTACAGCAGCAGCAGACGATGCTACAGCAGCAGCAGACGATGCTACAGCAGCAGCAGACGGTACTACAGCAGCAGCAGACGGTACTACAGCAGCAGCAGCAGCAGCTGACAGTGGTACAACAGCAGCAGCAGCTGTACCACCAATAGTAGCGATGGTTGATTGGGGTTTATTATACAACCTGGCCAGCTCGGAGACACGCACTCCACTTTCATACTTATCAATGATCTTTTTCTTCATCTCTATAGTAATTCTCACCCTTATTGCTCTAGGGTTGGCACTAGAAGCTTTCTTGGGGCCCATGGTCACTTATTTTGCAGATAAAATCACCAAAAACACTGTTATACGAAATGTTCCGATTGTATGCTTGGATGTTACCGCGGAGGCTGGCTGGTAAACAATGCCACTGGCGGCACATGTGAGGCTGGCTAAGGGCGCACATTGGACGCGTCTCGGACGAAGAGCGGTGAGCGGGTTTTTGAGCGGTATGCGAGGCAAAATATTTGCGATAAAAGCGAGCGGTATGCGGATTGAACGTTATGTGATGCGTACGGTATGCGGGAGTCCACTGTATAAGGTTAGAGAAATTAGTACTGGTCAGTATAAAGAATCGCATTTAGATCATATGAAGTTAGTATGTGATGATAATGATGTTCCAACCCAGACTAATGTGACAGACTCTGACAATCCTCCTGATCCTGTACTCTCTACCTCTGATACTCAGTCAGATGATCAACCTGAATATCGTTATTCCCTACGTACACGACAGGTATTGAGAAATCCTCAAGTATCATTTGTTACTTCCAATTCAGATTTGCCTCAAATACAGCATGAGTTAGCCAGTGCAACAGAGTTTGATCCTCCCAGAGATGACACCCATTCTGCATATATCAATCTCACCCTAGCAGAGTTGGGGTTAAATGTAAATAACCTGTATAGATGAATAATTACAGTATCAACTTATCAGTATTCAAGAATTTTTTTTTTGTGTTCACGTTCTCTCCGAATTCTGAGAGTTAACAGTCTAGATTTGAGTGCACCGAATCTGCCTTTCTGTTAAACACTTCTTTCTTTGTATATATTCCTTCCTCAGAATCCGTAGATCACATGAATACAGATCGATCGATCAAATTTTTTTTATAACTTCTATTGTGTAATCTCAACGTTGAGTTTCGTTCGATGAGTTGTGCTATATTATACCTTGTATTGCATTACAGTTTTATTACAGTTTCAGTTACATAAGCTTCCATTCCAATATTCTACTTATGTATGTTATAATGTTCAATTGTTGTGTACTTTGACATTGTATAGACTCAGCCCAAGCCGTACACCTGCCGTCTCTAGTTTGTATTAGTTGTATGTCGGGACGACATACGTTAGTGTCGCCGAGCTCTCAGTAGTAGTACCAGTTCCTAGTAACCAGTTACCAGTAACCAGTGTACCAGTAGATGACTCACTACCAACCGTCTGTGTGAATCATTGACTGTATTCATATTGCTGCTGACCATAGCAGGATTTCAAACACCCCCTCACACATAGGCACTGGTGGGTCAGTCAGGCTAGGGAGCAGAGAGAGGCAGGATGGCTGTTGGCGCTTTTCCATACTTCCCGTTATATATTATACGTACTACCAGCCTACGTGAGTATTCTTACCCTATCCACGTATCGAAAACCCACATGACAAATGATGGTGAAAGTTTTTCTTTTTCGGGCCACCCTGCCTTGGTGGGAATCAGCCAGTGTGATAAAAAAAAAAAAATTCCCTATCCAAACAATAAGCTCTCCTCTCTTTCTCCCCTCCCCGCCTTCTTCCATACGCCAATAGGAGTCTTCAATAAAGGTATGTAATAGTGATTTAAATGTTTATTTATCCATTTCATTAGTGCTGTATATTTATTTCCCATTGTTTTCTGTTTGTAAAACTATAGTTGCTCTTTAAAAAATGTATTTTGTGTAAATATTTTTGGGTGTCTGAAATGGATTAATTGTATTTACATTAATATTAATTCGATTTTTGCACGTTTCGGATTTAGACCGACCTTCTGGAACAGATTAAGTTCGAAATCTGGAGTTCCACTTTACTTATGTGTACCTGTACCTAAATAAATGTACACACTGTGCTGGCATTCAGGTACACATTAAAATCACTGAGTGTCTTATTAATCTTGAGGACACGATATTAATAATGATAATAACACACAATAGTAATCGCTCTGAAGAGCATTAAATGTCAAAGAACTTTGTCCTTGGAGGCAAAGAGGGGAATGTATGAGAGTATAGTTTTACCAACACTCTTATATGGGTGTGAAGCATGGGTGATAAATGTTGCAGCGAGGAGAAGGCTGGTGGCAGTGGAGATGTCATGTCTGAGGGTAATGTGTGGTGTGAATATAATGCAGAGAATTCGTAGTTTGGAAGTTAGGAGGAGGTGCGGGATTTAAGAAACTGTTGTCCAGAGGGCTGAGGAAGGGTTGTTGAGGTGGTTCGGACATGTAGATAGAATGGAGCAAAACAGAATGACTTCAAGAGTGTATCAGTCTGTAGTGGAAGGAAGGCGGGGTAGGGGTCGGCCTAGGAAAGGTTGGAGGGAGGGGGTAAAGGAGGTTTTGTGTGCGAGGGGCTTGGACTTCCAGCAGGCGTGCGTGAGCGTGTTTGATAGGAGTGAATGGAGACGAATGGTTTTTAATACTTGACGTGCTGTTGGAGCGTGAGCAAAGTAACATTTATGAAGGGGTTCAGGGAAACCGGCAGGCCGGACTTGAGTCCTGGAGATGGGAAGTACAGTGCCTGCACTCTGAAGGAGGGGTGTTAATGTTGCAGTTTAAAAACTGTAGTGTAAAGCACCCTTCTGGCAAGACAGTGATGGAGTGAATGATGGTGAAAATTTTCTTTTTCGGGCCACCCTGCCTTGGTGGGAATCGGCCAGTGTGATAATAAAATAATAATAAAATTACGTTAGTATAAACATTTTCATTAATCCATCTATGATATTTTTTCAGTATTATATAATAACCATGTTACATAACATATAAACATGTTAAATACACCCCACAGTAGAATAAATTTACATAAATGTGAGATGTTTCATATAGATGAACATGTATCAACCATAACCAGACGTTTTCGTCTGTTTATGTCCTTCACCTCTCTCATCTGCTCGTTCTCTCTCTCTCGTTTATTGTTTTACCTCATTTACTCACCTCTCACCCTACATTAAGACTAAAAATATTATGTGGTAAGTAATGAGCATACTGTATATGCATTTTGTCATTCTGGGGTGGTTTAAATGTCATAGTATATTATGTGTGAGTGGGGTGGCCTGGCTGACTACCATACCTCCCACACCTGACTTCTTACAATAAATACTACTCACCTCTCAACCTACATTAAGACTACAAATATTTTTAGGTAAATAATGAATGTACTGTGTGTGTATTTTGCTTTTTATTGTTTTTATTGCCTAGTTCTATTGCTAACTTAATATATGTTAGTGTAAACTTATATGGTATTTAAATACATTTTTTTTTATTTTTTTATTTTTTTTTTTATCACACTGGCCGATTCCCACCAAGGCAGGGTGGCCCAAAAAAGAAAAACTTTCACCATCATTCACTCCATCACTAGTGGTTTTGCCAGAAGGGTGCTTTACACTTCAGTTTTTAAACTGCAACATTAACACCCCTCCTTCAGAGTGCAGGCACTGTACTTCCCATCTCCAGGACTCAAGTCCGGCCTGCCGGTTTCCCTGAACCCCTTCATAAATGTTACTTTGCTCACACTCCAACAGCACGTCAAATATTAAAAACCATTTGTCTCCATTCACTCCTATCAAACACGCTCACGCATGCCTGCTGGAAGTCCAAGCCCCTCGCACACAAAACCTCCTTTACCCCCTTTTCCAAACTTTCCTAGGCTGTCCCCTACCCCGCCTTCCTTCCATTACAGACTGATACACTCTTGAAGTTATTCTGTTTCGCTCCATTCTCTCCACATGTCCGAACCACCTCAACAACCCTTCCTCAGCCCTCTGGACAACAGTTTTGGTAATCCCGCACCTCCTCCTAACTTCCAAACTACGAATTCTCTGCATTATATTCACACCACACATTGCTCTCAGACATGACATCTCCACTGCCTCCAGCCTTCTCCTCGCTGCAACATTCATCACCCATGCTTCACACCCATATAAGAGCATTGGTAAAACTATACTCTCATACATTCCTCTCTTTGCCTCCAAGGACAAAGTTCTTTGTCTCCACAGACTCCTAAGTGCACCACTCACCCTTTTCCCCTCATCAATTCTATGATTCACCTCATCTTTCATAGACCCATCCGCTGACACGTCCACTCCCAAATATCTGAATACATTCACCTCCTCCATACTCTCTCCCTCCAATCTGATATCCAATCTTTCATCACCTAATCTTTTTGTTATCCTCATAACCTTACTCTTTCCTGTATTCACTTTTCATTTTCTTCTTTTGCACACCCTACCAAATTCATCCACCAATCTCTGCAACTTCTCTTCAGAATCTCCCAAGAGCACAGTGTCATCAGCAAAGAGCAACTGTGACAACTCCCACTTTATGTGTGATTCTTTATCTTTTAACTCCACGCCTCTTGCCAAGACCCTCGCATTTACTTCTCTTACAACCCCATCTATAAATATATTAAACAACCACAGTGACATCACACATCCTTGTCTAAGGCCTGCTTTTACTGGGAAATAATTTCCCTCTTTCCTACATACTCTAACTTGAGCCTCACTATCCTCGTAAAAACTCTTCACTGCTTTCAGTAACCTACCTCCTACACCATACACCTGCAACATCTGCCACATTGCCCCCCTATCCACCCTGTCATACGCCTTTTCCAAATCCATAAATGCCACAAAGACCTCTTTAGCCTTATCTAAATACTGTTCACTTATATGTTTCACTGTAAACACCTGGTCCACACACCCCCTACCTTTCCTAAAGCCTCCTTGTTCATCTGCTATCCTATTCTCCGTCTTACTCTTAATTCTTTCAATAATAACTCTACCATACACTTTGCCAGGTATACTCAACAGACTTATCCCCCTATAATTTTTGCACTCTCTTTTATCCCCTTTGCCTTTATACAAAGGAACTATGCATGCTCTCTGCCAATCCCTAGGTACCTTACCCTCTTCCATACATTTATTAAATAATTGCACCAACCACTCCAAAACTACATCCCCACCTGCTTTTAACATTTCTATCTTTATCCCATCAATCCCGGCTGCCTTACCCCCTTTCATTTTACCTACTGCCTCACGAACTTCCCCCACACTCACAACTGGCTCTTCCTCACTCCTACAAGATGTTGTTCCTCCTTGCCCTATACACGAAATCACAGCTTCCCTATCTTCATCAACATTTAACAATTCCTCAAAATATTCCCTCCATCTTCCCAATACCTCTAACTCTCCATTTAATAACTCTCCTCTCCTATTTTTAACTGACAAATCCATTTGTTCTCTAGGCTTTCTTAACTTCTTAATTTATTTTTTATTTTTATTATCACACCGGCCGATTCCCACCAAGGCAGGGTGGCCCGAAAAAGAAAAACTTTCACCATCATTCACTCCATCACTGTCTTGCCAGAAGGGTGCTTTACACTACAGTTTTTAAACTGCAACATTAACACCCCTCCTTCAGAGTGCAGGCACTGTACTTCCCATCTCCAGGACTCAAGTCCGGCCTGCCGGTTTCCCTGAATCCCTTCATAAATGTTACTTTGCTCACACTCCAACAGCACGTCAAGTATTAAAAACCATTTGTCTCCATTCACTCCTATCAAACACGCTCACGCATGCCTGCTGGAAGTCCAAGCCCCTCGCACACAAAACCTCCTTTACCCCCTCCCTCCAACCCTTCCTAGGCCGACCCCTACCCCGCCTTCCTTCCACTACAGACTGATACACTCTTGAAGTCATTCTGTTTCGCTCCATTCTCTCTACATGTCCGAACCACCTCAACAACCCTTCCTCAGCCCTCTGGACAACAGTTTTGGTAATCCCGCACCTCCTCCTAACTTCCAAACTACGAATTCTCTGCATTATATTCACACCACACATTGCCCTCAGACATGACATCTCCACTGCCTCCAGCCTTCTCCTCGCTGCAACATTCATCACCCACGCTTCACACCCATATAAGAGCGTTGGTAAAACTATACTCTCATACATTCCCCTCTTTGCCTCCAAGGACAAAGTTCTTTGTCTCCACAGACTCCTAAGTGCACCACTCACTCTTTTTCCCTCATCAATTCTATGATTCACCTCATCTTTCATAGACCCATCCGCTGACACGTCCACTCCCAAATATCTGAATACGTTCACCTCCTCCATACTCTCTCCCTCCAATCTGATATTCAATCTTTCATCACTTCTTAATCTCACTCCAAAACTTTTTCTTATTTTCAACAAAATTTGTTGATAGCATCTCACCCGTTCTGCTTTCTGGCAATGTCTGCTTTCCGGTGGTAGCCTGGAACCTAACCTGCCGTATAAGTGGGGCTCTACTGTATAGTTTTTACTTATTTATTTATGATTTGCTAGGATAGCTTAACCCTTTCACTGTTGGTGCCATAATGTTACAGCTTGCAAGCCATTGTTGGTGCCGTAATATTAAGCTAAAATTCTTGCGGCTTCAAATCATACAGGAGAAAGCTGGTAGGCCTACATATGAGAGAATAGGCCTGAGTTGTCACTGTGCACATTATAAAAAAAAATCCTGCAGCATGCAGTGCATAATGAGAAAAAAAAATCTCTGTCCATGTTTTTGGTTTGAAACACCAACTTTGCAGTGTATGGTATTTATGGTTGTATTCTCGTTTTCTTGGTCCCATTTGATAGAATGTAAGATACGTTACAGAAATAGAGATGATTTTGAATAGTTTACAGTATAAAAAGTACAGGTCCTCCATCACAAATCCGGCATCATTGGGACCTGTAGTGTGCTGGATTACTGAGTTTGCCGAATTACAGAGTGGTTAAGTTAGAATACACTTAATAAAATTAACCAACTTGACTTACACAGTTCATTGAACATCGGCAAAAATCGAACATTTCCGCTACTTTGAGCTCAATTTCAAGGTACTTTTCGTCATGAAAGCAATCAAAATCATGTCTATTTCTGTAATATATCTTCCATTATATCAAATGAGTCCAAAAAAATGAGAATACAACCATAAAACCCATGCAAAAATATACAGCAAAGAGGCGGCTAATGGCTGAGAAGTGAATTCCCTTATTTATCGTCCGTCATTTTTTATTTTTGTTGTATGTTAAGAAGCATCTTTCCATCATACATTGCCCAAGTTTCAATGAGATAGCCCAACACACAACCGAGAAAAAAAAATATTTACCAAAAATCATATATGGCAAGCCCAAGCCAGGTACTGGAAATAAGTCACTTTGTCTGACTTTTCTGGGTTATCCCAGGTTCTCTGTACATACACTATGTATGATAATCTATGTAACTGTATTTGTGTATACCTGAATAAACTTATTTACTTCTAGTCTGTCGACTGAGTGCAAGAAACTGCCCATTCACTTATTTCAACTACCCAATAAAGTGGTCAGAAATTGGCAATTTTGCCGATTTCACACAAATTTCAACAGATGCCAATTTCAAAATAGTGTCCAGAATAAACAATGTAGACATTCCTGGCACTAAAATAACATTTTCTCTGATCATTAGTCACGGCTACAGGCCCCTCTTATATTACTCTTGCTTACCATTTGGAATTTTTATTCACAAGAAAAAAATAAAAGATTTACTGTTATGCAGACTACTGCATTACTGTAATAATTATATAAATAATGTCAATCCATTCTTGACTCCGTACTGGAATTTGGACTGGCAGGCGGACAGGTATTGAGCTTTGCTAAAGAATAGAACATTTTCGCTACTGTGAACGCAATTTCAAGGTACTTTTCGTCATGAAAGCAATTAAAATCATATCTATTTCTGTAATATATCTTTCATTCTATCAAATGAGACCGAAAAAATGAGAATATAACCATAACAACCATTCAAAAATATACCGCTAAGCGGCCGCTAATGGCCGAGAAGTGAACTCCGCTATTTATAGTCTGATTTCTTTCATTTTTGGTGTACGTGAAGAAGTATCTTTCCATCATACATTGCCTAAGTTTGAATAAGATAACCCAACAAACAACTGAGAAAATAATAATAATATAATAATAATAATAATAATAATAATAATATCTTTATTTACTACATGTAAATGTACAAGGTATACAGGCCTAGCTGACATCAGTAAGTAAGTAAGTTTATTCAGGTATACACAAATACAGTTACATAGAATTATCATACATAGCAGCATATGTGTAGAGAACCTAGGATAACCCAAAAAAGTCAGACAGAGTGACTTATTTCCATTGGGGTCCTTTTACCTTATTATTATAATACAAATGTTATAATATTTTCTTATTATTCTATAATGAAGATAACATCTTATTATCATACTAAAAAGACTATCTACTACACGAGGGTCATTAAGACTATCTACAATACGAGGGTCACTATCTACAATACGAGTGACATACTACTGTATAGAAAGGCACTTGTTATGCTGAGTATTTCAAGAAAATTAGGTCAGTGTCCCAGGATAACACCCACACTAGTCGACTAACACCCAGGTACCCATTTACTGATGGGTAAACATAGACATCAGGTGTAAAGAAACACACCTAATGTTTCTACCTTGGCTGGGAATCGAATATTTACCAAAAATCATATATGGCTAATCCAAGCCAAGTACTAAAAATAAGCCACGTTGACTTTTTGGGGTTATCCTAGGTTCTCTACACATATGCTGCTATGTGTGATAATCTATAGAGAGAAAATAACTTTTTTGTTTCATGCTTATGGTGGAGTACGAGTGTATATCATAGTTAGCCCTGTGCTATACAGGAGGGCCCCGCTTTACGGCGTTTCACTTTACGGCGTTCCGCTAATACGGTCATTTCAAATTATGACCAAAACTCGCTATACGGCTCCCCCCACTTGACTTTCTAATACGGTCACCGCGCCCCACCCTGTTTGTTTACATTCTTCGTGAGCTCAGTAAGCACTAAGTCTCTCCATTTTGTCTGGAAACTCCAAAATTTCAAATGTTTTTAAAAGTTATTTCATATTTTATATATACTGTACTCTGATAATTATACTTATGTATACCTGTACTTAAATAAACTTACATACTGTGCTGGCATGCAGGTACACATTAAAATCAGTAAGAGTGTCTTATGTCTCCTGACGTCATATTAGTAATGATAATAATAATCATCGAGTCTCATTTAAATGTCGTATATTACGTTAAATACACATTTTCATTAATCCATCTATGATATTTTTTCAAAATTATATAATAAACACGATACATAACATAAAAAGATGATAAATACACCCCACAATAGAATAAATAAACATAAATATGAGATGTGGTAGCAGTCGACTTGCACAAGTGACGCCATATTAGAAATGATAATAATAATAATAATCACCGAGTCTCATTAAATGTTGTATATTACGTTAATATACACATTTTCATTAATCCATCCATGATATTTTTTTCAAAATTATATAATAAACACGATACATAACATAAAAAGATGATAAATACACCCTACAATAGAATAAATAAACATAAATATGAGATGTGGTAGCCAGATAACTTGTACAAGTGATGCCAAGAATAACATTTTCTCTAATCTAACATAAGAGAAAATGTGTTACTGGGGGTAACTGTAGAAAATTATTCCTTTCGTATGTATGTAAGTAAGTTTATTCAGGTATACACAAATACAGTTACATAGATTATCATACATAACAACATATGTGTAGAGAACCTAGGATAATCCAAAAAAGTCAGAGTGACTTATTTCCATTGCCTTCACTCAGAGCATCATTTCTTTTCAAAATGATGTTACATGAGAATGGGAGTGTTCTTCTTTATTTATTCTACCGTATCAATGTAGAGACAACCTGTACACAATGTAACTTGTACACAAACCAGACGTGTACACTTCGTTTACAAAACTTACCTTCGCCTGGTTTGTTTACATAACTCTGCGCCTGTCCTCTCTCATGCACTCATTCTTTCTCTCTCTCATTTATTCGTTTTATCTCATTTACTTACTCCTGACCCTACATTAAGACTGCAAATATTTTAAGGTAAGTAATGAGTGAACTGTATATACATTTTATCGCTCTGGGATGCTTAAATGTAATAGAATATTATGTGTAGGTGGGTTGGCCTGGTATGGTAGCCCAGCAGACTACCATACATACCACACTTGATTTTTTACAATAAATACTACTCATCTCACTGTCACAGTGAATCTTACCAAGTGTCTGGAGGTAAATACACACAGATCTAAATGGATTGTGAAAACGTGCAATTGCATTAAGTTTTATAACCTGCATGAACTGTATCACTGTAGGCAACAAGAGCATTTCACCCCTCCATGGAAGATGTGTTCATTTAATATCACATACCTACAAGTCCCTCCCAAGAAGCTCATTGCTAGTAATCCCTTCCTTAAATCTCTTGTTAGAGCAACTGCTCAAGAAGAAATTTTTCGCCTAGCTGGTAGTAATAAGTTATCACAAGTTATATACACTGATGGATCTAAACAGGAGTCTTCTGGCAGGGCTGCATCTGCTCTTGTTGCCACCTCCCTAGTTAAGAACGATAATAAATTTGTTGAGTTAGGCATAAGAATTAACAACTGGGCGTCTACACTGCAAACTGAATTGTTTGCAATCCTAATGGCGCTAAAGCTAACCTATGACACTGAGCTTGACTCTATCATCATTACTGATTCTATGTCATCATTGAAGGCTCTTGGCTCATATAATGACTCCAACAACATGCTCATTGGGGAAGCCAGGTATAGATACTCAAAAATTAGGGACAAAGGAATTAATGTACAATTGCTATGGATCCCATCACACATTGGATTACTCCTTCATGATAAAGTTGATATGTTAGCCAAGAAGAGTATCCAGAAGGAGAACGTAGAATATAACTTTGGTATAACTGTGTCTAGCATTAGGAATAATATTAGGAGAGAAGTAAATAATGAAGATGATTGTTATAGGAATGCAGTTAGAAGCCTGAGTAGATCTATAACCCACTATGATAACATGAACGTAGATAAGTATGTTTATGGAGCAACTTGCAATGTGAACAGACTGACTGATGTTGTAGTGGCCAGGCTTAGGCTTGGTTACAAGTACTTCTGGCAGTTTGGGAGACACACAGATGATGATCAAACTAAATGTAAATTATGTGATCAGGCATATGGTCACTCTCTTGAACACTATGTGCTTAATTGTCCACTTATTGAGGAATACAGAGACAGACAGTATAATAACCTATGTGACATGTCAAGATATCTTATTAATGAAAATAAGATACCAGATATACTAAGCAAATTTCCTAAATTTGCTTGTAACAGATAAGTGAACTATAGATATGTAGATATAAATCCATATGTATTCCTGTTAACCCTTTGGGGCCTAGTTCCTAGGCCTTTTGTGTATCCATATGCTCTTGCGCTACCGTCCACAGGATGGATATGGGGTGCACAATAAACTAGCCACTTCGGTGGCAAAATCTAAAAATCTAATCTCACCCTATATTTTAAGGTAAGTAATGAGTGAACTGTATATACATTTTATCGCTCTGGGATGCTTAAATATCATAGAATTGTATGTGTGGGTGGGGTGGCCTGGTATGGTAGCCTGGCTGACTACCATACATACCACACTTGATTTCTTACAACAATACTACTTGTCTCACCCTAGATTAAGACTATAAATATTTTAAGGTAAGTAATGAGTGCACTATGTGTGTATTGTACTTTTTATTGTTTTTTGATGCCTGGTTCTATTGCTAACTTAATATATGTTAGTGTAAACTTGTTATCTAGTGTTTGTATGCATTTGTAAGTGGAAAAAAAGGGTGTTCCACTTTACGGCGGTTTCCGCTTTATGGCGGTAGCCTGGAACCTAACCAGCTGTATAAGTGGGGCCTTCCTGTACTCCGTTTTCTTTAATATAAGCCACCAAGACAAGGATAGGAGAATGGTATTTGTTTACCATATCCTCTTCATACCTCCGTCGAACTGCTCAGTGTTATGCCAAATATTATTCCTTCTGGAGTATTTAACATGTTTTATGTTATTTATATTGTTTCTTATGTCATATTAGATCAGTTGTGATAGGCAAATAAGCTGTAGTGTTGATATTAGCATAATAATAAAGCATATTCTCCTGCTTCATGAGACTGAGCTCATGACAACCAACAGTGGCTGCAAAGCCACCTTATCTTTAATGGATAATGTACTGTGTAGGTGCTTTACATAATGAGAAGCATTTCTTTTATTCATTGGAACCATGGCTAGGGCTAAGAGTAAGCAGGTTAAAACAATAAATGGAGAAAAAGAAATTGGAATGACTTATGCAGCAAGTAGCGCCACCAAACAGTACCAGCAGGTTGGTGTGGCGACCCTGGAAATTTGAAATTATGCTAGCCAAAATTAGTGCTGAATAACTGAAGGAACCGAATAACTGATTGCCGGATTTGTGATGGCGGACCTGTACCTTGAAATTGAGCTCAAAGAAGCGGTAATGTTCAATTTTTGCTGATGTTCACGAATAAACAAATTACATCACACATCCAATACACATTAACTGGTGGGTCTAATATGCTTTCACAAATGTGCTGATATTATTTATACTATTTTTACAATAATGCTCTAGTCTGCATAACAGTAAATCCTCTATTTTTGTGTGAATAAAAATTCAAAATGGAAGCAAATGTAATATAAGAAGGGCCTGAAGATGTGGCTAATGAAGAGAGAAAATGTTATTTTAGTGCTAGGAATGTTTGTATTTTTAATTCTGGACCCTATATTGAAATTGGCTTTACTTGAATTGTGTGAAATTGGCCAAATTACCAATTTCTCATCACTTTAGTGGGTAGTTGAAATTGGTAAATGGGCAGTTTCATGTAATCAGTCGATAGAACAAATGGAGTTATAGCGAAATAGCTGTGAGGTTGGTCGACTGCAACAATGAAATTGGTCGAAAATAGGGCTCAAAGTGGGCAAAATTGCCGATGCGTGAATATCACCGAAACTGCTGTGTGAGAACATAATTCTGTAAGATTTACATCAAATTTCATACTTTTGGTGTCATTGCCATCGGGAAAAGATTCTCTGTAGTTTCATGAGAATTTTATTTTTTTTTTTTAAATTCTTTGACACTGAGAGCAAGTTTGTGAGCAGGGGTCTTGACAGTGAAAGGTTTAAGGAAATAAGATGTTTTCTAACTGTAGTTTTAAAAATGCTAGCTGGGTCCTTTTATGTATACAGTAAGGCCCCGCTTTACGGCGTTTCGTTTCGCCTTACGGCATTCCACTAATACAGTGATGTCAAATTATGACCTAAATTTGCTATATGGCAGGCGGTCTTTCAAATACGGCGCCCCCACCCGGTTTGTTTACATTTTCCGTGACCTCATCTATTATGTCAGGAAACTTTCCAAAATTTCAAGTGTTTTAAAGTTACTGCATATTTTATTTGTACTCTGATAACTATACTTAAGTGTACCTGTACCTAAATATACTTACACACTGTGCTGGTGTGCAGGTACACATTAAAATCGCAAAGTCTCTCTCTACTCATGATGCCAATACTACGTAATAATAATCACTCTTGGGCACACTAAATGTCTTATTTTACATCAATATAGGCATCTTCATTAATCCATCAATGATATTTTCCTCAAAATTATATATGAAACCCATTACATAGCATATAAACATGATACATACACTCACAGAATGAAAATTGATGTAAATATGAGATTTGTTTACAAAGCAGCTGTGTAGGTAGTGTCGGAAGAATTACGTTTTCTCTAGTCAAACTGGGGGATACCTGTAGAAAAATATTCTTTTCGTATGCCTTTACTCTTTATATAGCAATTCACGACCCTTGTGGGTTTAGTGCTTTTTATAATAAATAATAATAATAATAGCACTATTATTATTATTATTAATAATAATAATAATAATATTATTATTATTAATACATGTATTAATAATAATAATAATATTATTAATACATGTATTAATAATAATAATAATAATAATAATAATACGTAATATTATTATTATTATTATTATTATTATTATTATTATTATTATTATTATTATTATTATTATTATTATCTTCATTCACTCTAAAAATAGTGTGTTGCTGTTTGTTTATTCTGAACTAACTTGTACACAATGTAAGAGCATTTGTATTGTGAGGTAATTATTATTATAATAAAAAATATTGAGGTAAATGTTTTACAAACTCTTACAAATGGACGTGAATGAACTAAAAGTAGACACATATTAATACGCATTTATTTCGCCTGACCAAGTGATCGTCCACTACCTGTTCAGTTTGTGTTCTTACATTGTCTCAACTCTGTATCTCGTTCTCTCTCTCGTTTACTCTTTCGTTAACTAGTTGGCTCTCATTGACGATGGTGTCTAAGGTTAGCTGTGATAAAAAGAGAAGTCGTAAGCCTCTTGATTTAAGTGCTAAGTTAGAGGATGATGGTGTGCCATTCTGATTTTATTCAATAAACTCCCTGCTACTCACCTCACACATTATTAATATTAATATTTGAAGGTAAGTAATAAGTGTACTCTGTGTGTATCTTACCTTTTATTGTGTTTTTAATGCCTATTTATATTGCTAACTTAATATAAGTTAGTGTAAACTTGTTGTCTGGCATTTATTGCATATTTTATGTGTGCTCTGATAATAATATTTGTGGAGCTGTGTGGTAGCTGGGTGGAGGGACAACATTACGTTTTCTCTGCTCAGCCATCAGAGAAAACGTGTATGAATATGCGTTTGGCCCAGCCACTCCCCCACTCTGCTTTTGTTTACAATTTTCGGCATGAATTATTCATTACTTCTACCTTCGTTTATGATGGCATCTAAAGGTAGTTGTTAGAAATGATTAAATTCAGTGAGCAAGGCATGTCGATGTTAATAATATGGCTCTGGGCCACAGTGTAGGTAGCTGGTAGGTGTAGCCCAGGCGGGGCTGCACCTACCGGCTACCTACACTGACTTTCTACAAATAAGTACTACTCACCTCTCTTCCTATATTAAGACTACACATATTTTAAGGTAAATAATGAGTGTACTGTATGCGTATTTTACCTCTCTGGGATGTTTTAAATATCGTATATTAACCCTTTGACTGTTTCAGGCCCCTCTCTGAAACTGTCATTCTATGTCGCCAAATATTCAAAAAAAAAAAAATTATTTTTTCTTATCTACCTGGACTACCTGGAGAGAGTTCCGGGGGTCAACGCCCCCGCGGCCCGGTCTGAGACCAGGCCTCCTGGTGGATCAGAGCCTGATCAACCAGGCTGTTGCTGCTGGCTGCACGCAAACCAACATACGAGCCACAGCCCGGCTGATCCGGAACTGACTTTAGGTGCTTGTCCAGTGCCAGCTTGAAGACTGCCAGGGGTCTGTTGGTAATCCCCCTTATGTGTGCTGGGAGGCAGTTGAACAGTCTCGGGCCCCTGACACTTATTGTATGGTCTCTTAACGTGCTAGTGACACCCCTGCTTTTCATTGGGGGGATGGTGCATCATCTGCCAAGTCTTTTGCTTTCGTAGTGGGTGATTTTCGTGTGCAAGTTCGGTACTAGTCCCTCTAGGATTTTCCAGGTGTATATAATCATGTATCTCTCCCTCCTGCGTTCCAGGGAATACAGGTTTAGGAA
>NC_091351.1:25561876-25566876 GCF_038502225.1 Cherax quadricarinatus | reverse complement strand
ACACCTGGGCTACCTGCACCTGATTTCCTACAAATAAGTACTACTCACCTCTCTCCCTATATTAAGATTACAAATACTTTAAGATAAGTAATGAATTTATTGTGAATGTATTTTACTTTGTGTGTTTTTAATGCCTGGTTCTATTATTAACTTAATATAATTTAGTGTAAACTTGTTGTCTGGCATTTATATGCATTTATAAATGGAAAAAAATGCCTTTCTGCCTTCCGGCGATGTCTGCTTTCCAGCGACAGCCTGGAACCTAACCCGCCGTATAAGTGGGGCCCTACTGTATTGAGTTTTTGAAAAGAGTTAGCCTGACATAGGGAATGTCAGAGGTTTTTGTGCCTAGTACACCTACCATCCGACTTACGACCTACTCGACATACGTCCACTCGACTTACGACCGTGCATCTGGCAGCTGGGCTGGGCCGGCTGATGCACACCACTGTACAATATTTGACAATACTCGCGGCGGCAATGCGTCATGCAGGCAGCATCAGTTTGAGTAACCCTGTCCTATAAGCAGGATCATACTGTATTAACTGTACTAACTGGACAGTAAATTTCACCATGGCCCCTAAGATGAAGTCTGAATCTTGCACTGGAGATTGTGGCAAGAAAGGCTCTTACTCTCCAACTCTCTGTTTGTTTTCACTGTTGCACATAAACCTGTCTGTATCTGTCTGCCTATATATCTGTGTATCTCTGTGTGTCTGTTTATCTGTCTATCTGTGTGTCTGTCTTTATGTCTACCTGTGTCTGTCTACCTGTGTGTCTGTCTACTTGTGTGTGTCTTTATGTCTACCTGTGTGTGTCTTTCTGTCTACCTGTGTGTCTGTCTACCTGTGTGTGTCTGTCTACCTGTGTGTGTCTGTCTGTCTACCTGTGTGTCTGTCTGTCTACCTGAGTGTCTGTCTACCTGTGTCTGTTTCTGTCTGCTTGTCTGTCTCAGAGCCACTCATTAAGAATGTAATTGGTCTTGAAGATGCCATATAAATAATGATAATAACACAATAATAATCACTGAGGCGCATTAAATGTGTATAAAACGTTGATGTAGACATTTTGCTTAATCCATCTGTGAGTTCTTTTTCAAAATTATATAATAAACATACTAAATAACATATAAACATATAAATTAACAAATATGAGATGTTTTTCTGGTCGGCTTGACAGAGTGAACAGGAACCATTCGTGTCCGGGCTAGTAACAACAACAACAATAACATTTGTTTACATAACTCACCAACCTTCTACACACTCATTCGTTTATTCATTTAATCTTGTTTACTCACCTCTCACTCTACATTAAGACTACAGATATTTTAAGGTAAGTAATGAGTTTACCTGGAGTTTACCTGGAGAGAGTTCCGGGGGTCAACGCCCCCGCGGCCCGGTCTGTGACCAGGCCTCCTGGTGGATCAGAGCCTGATCAACCAGGCTGTTACTGCTGGCTGCATGCAAACCAACGTACGAGCCACAGCCCGGCTGGTCAGGAACCGACTTTAGGTGCTTGTCCAGTTCCAGCTTGAAGACTGCCAGGGATCTGTTGGTAATCCCCCTTATGTATGCTGGGAGGCAGTTGAACAGTCTCGGGCCCCTGACACTTATTGTATGGTCTCTTAACGTGCTAGTATCACCCCTGCTTTTCATTGGGGGGATGTTCCATCGTCTGCCAAGTCTTTTGCTTTCGTTGTGAGTGATTTTCGTGTGCAAGTTCGGTACTAGTCCCTCTAGGATTTTCCAGGTGTATATAATCATGTATCTCTCCCGCCTGCATTCCAGGGAATACAGGTTCAGGAACCTCAAGCGCTCCCAGTAATTTAGGTGTTTTATCTCCGTTATGCGCGCCGTGAAGGTTCTCTGTACATTTTCTTGGTCAGCAATTTCACCTGCCTTGAAAGGTGCTGTTAGTGTGCAGCAATATTCCAGCCTAGATAAAACAAGTGACCTGAAGAGTGTCATCATGGGCTTGGCATCCCTAGTTTTGAAGGTTCTCATTATCCATCCTGTCATTTTTCTAGCAGATGCGATTGATACAATGTTATGGTCCTTGAAGGTGAGATCCTCCAACATAATCACTCCCAAGTCTTTGACATTGGTGTTTCGCTCTATTTTGCGGCCAGAATTTGTTTTGTACTCTGATGAAGATTTAATTTCCTCATGTTTACCATATCTGAGTAATTGAAATTTCTCATCGTTGAACTTCATATAGTTTTCTGCAGCCCATTTGAAGATTTGGTTGATGTCCGCCTGGAGCCTTGCAGTGTCTGCAATGGAAGACACTGTCATGCTGATTCGGGTGTCATCTGCAAAGGAAGACACGGTGCTGTGGCTGGCATCCTTGTCTATGTCGGATATGAGAATGAGGAACAAGATGGGAGCGAGTACTGTGCCTTGTGGAACAGTGCTTTTCAACGTAGCTGCCTCGGACTTTACTCTGTTGATGACTACTCTCTGTGTTCTGTTAGTGAGGAAATTATAGATCCATCGACCAACTTTTCCTGTTATTCCTTTAGCACGCATTTTGTGCGCTATTACGCCATGGTCACACTTGTCGAAGGCTTTTGCAAAGTCTGTATATATTACATCTGCATTCTTTTTGTCTTCTAGTGCATCTAGGACCTTGTCATAGTGATCCAATAGTTGAGACAGACAGGAGCGACCTGTTCTAAACCCATGTTGCCCTGGGTTGTGTAACTGATGGGTTTCTAGATGGGTGGTGATCTTGCTTCTTAGGACCCTTTCAAAGATTTTTATGATATGGGATGTTAGTGCTATCGGTCTGTAGTTCTTTGCTGTTGCTTTACTGCCCCCTTTGTGGAGTGGGGCTATGTCTGTTGCTTTTAGTAACTGTGGGACGTCCCTCTCCATAGGATGGAAAAGGCTCGTGATAGGGGCTTCTTGCAGTTCTTGATGAACACGGAGTTCCATGAGTCTGGCCCTGGGGCAGAGTGCATGGGCATGTCATTTATCGCCTGTTCGAAGTCATTTGGCGTCAGGATAACATCCGATATGCTTGTGTTAACCAAATTCTGTGGCTCTCTCATAAAAAATTCATTTTGATCCTCGACTCTCACTCTGGTTAGCGGCTTGCTAAAAACTGAGTCATATTGGGGCTTGAGTAGCTCACTCATTTCCTTGCTGTCATCTGTGTAGGACCCATCTTGTTTAAGTAGGGGCCCAATACTGGACGTTGTTCTCGACTTTGATTTGGCATAGGAGAAGAAATACTTTGGGTTTCTTTCGATTTCATTTATGGCTTTTAGTTCTTCCCGCGATTCCTGACTCCTATAAGATTCCTTTAGCTTAAGTTCGATGCTTGCTATTTCTCTGACCAGTGTCTCCCTACGCATTTCAGATATATTGACCTCTTTTAGCCGCTCTGTTATTATTTTCCGTCGCCTGTAAAGGGAGCGCTTGTCTCTTTCTATTTTACATCTACTCCTCCTTTTTCTTAGAGGAATAAGCCTTGTGCATACATCGAGTGCCACCAAGTTAATCTGTTCTAGGCATAAGTTGGGGTCTGTGTTGCTTAGTATATCTTCCCAGCTTATATCGGTTAGGACTTGGTTTACTTGGTCCCACTTTATGTTTTTGTTATTGAAGTTGAATTTGGTGAATGCTCCCTCGTGACTAATCTCATTATGTCGGTCTGGGGCTCCACGCATACATGTCTGAACCTCAATTATGTTGTGATCTGAGTATATTTCTTTTGATATGGTGACATTTCTTATCAGATCATCATTGTTATTGAAGATGAGGTCTAGTGTATTCTCCAGTCTAGTAGGCTCTATTATTTGCTGGTTTAAATTGAATTTTGTGCAGAGATTTAAAAGCTCGTGTGAGTGTGAGTTTTCATCAGAGCTGCCTCCTGGTGTTATTACTGCAACAGTATTATTTGCTATATTCCTCCATTTTAGGTGCCTTAAGTTGAAATCCCCCAGGAGCAAGATGTTGGGTGCAGGAGCTGGAAGATTTTCCAGACAGTGGTCAATTTTTAACAGCTGTTCCTGGAATTCCTGGGATGTTGCATCTGGAGGCTTGTAGACTGCCACAATGGCTAGGTTTTGGTTCTCGACTTTTACTGCTAAAACTTCCACTACATCATTTGAGGCATTAAGCAGTTCTGTGCAAACAAGTGACTCTGCAATGTACAGGCCAACCCCCCCCTTTTGCCTGTTCACTCTCTCACATCTGTATAGGTTGTAACCTGGGATCCATATTTCGTTGTCCAAGTGATCCTTTATGTGGGTCTCAGTGAAAGCCGTGAACATTGCCTTTGCCTCTGCAAGCAGTCCACGGATGTTAGGTATTTTGTTGTTTGTTGCTGGCTTTAGACCCTGTATATTTGCAAAGAAGAATGTCATCGGACTGGTGGTATTGTTGGTACTGGGGGGGATTTTTTTTCCGGCATTAGTATCTGTATCTGTTGGTTTGGAGTGGAGGCCATCGACTGTGGTTCCACTCCAGGAATGACTGGATTTGGTGTACGATTTCTGCCATTTCCTGCCAGTTTTTTTTTCTTTCCTGGCACTAAAAAACCTCTCCCTCTTGAGTGGCTGTGGCTACCCAGGTTTTCCCATGGCCTGGATGTTTTGTATCTTTTTGCCCCCTTTAGATGGTGTGCCTGGCAATTAAAGTTATAGCACAGTCTTTCCTGCACTGAAGAGGTACACATTTCAGGGTGAAAAAGCTTACAGGAAGGGAGTTTGCATTTTCCTGTTGTCATATGGGCACGGCATTTTCTAGGGTGGTCATAGTTGCACGTCCCATCTGTATTTCCAGATTTCCCATGTCTCCAGATACCAAGTGCATAGTATGTGCACAGGCTTGGTTTCCGTTTGCCTTGGGTTTCTGTGACTGTATTCCCTGTTGGTGCATGTTTCCCTGTCTTATTCCTATCCTCCCTAGCACCAACAATGGAGCTCCCACCAGTTGTTTTTGGTAATATATCCTCACTATTGCTAGTGGAGTCCTCTTGTTTGCTATTTCCTG